>NW_018407400.1:5504-6485 GCF_002113885.1 Mizuhopecten yessoensis | reverse complement strand
TTTTTTTTTTTTTTTTTTTTATACATTTTACATCTATATATATTGCACAACCCACACATAAAACTTTTGAAACTATACTGCCACCTAAATATCCAACCAGCAGGCCCCGAGGCATTCACTTTCCTATCAAATCTTCTGCCCAAAAGGGAAAAACCCACAATTTATTTTTGATTTGGTTCCGTGGTTCCTATAGGATCCCACATATTTTTCAAATTTACCATTTTTTGAAAAAGTCAGGACCATAGGGTATGATACCAAAATGGGAAATGGCTGGCTTCAAGGCTTGGGCTGGTAGGTCAAGTCTTCTACTGGTACTGAAAATGGAGATTCCTGCAAGAAAAGACATGAAAATTGAATCGATTTCGAAATGCAAATTTCAATATCTTAATAAACATTATACTTAGACTTAGGGTTTTGAGTTTTTTTTAAAGTACAGGTACTGTCTGAAGATCAGGGGAGATAACTCAATTTTAAGACCTATACCCCCTTAATTTTTGACTTTATGTAAAACAAATCAGGACACCAGCAATTATTTAGAGAAAAGAGTCGAAAAACAGACAAAAAAGTAAAGACTAATAACTGTACAAATAGTACAACACCACAATGATAGGATTACAGAATGTTTACATAACACCAGCTGAGATGAAAGACAGTGATAGGAGAGGGCTGCTCATGGTGTAAGTAAAGGGAGGCAAGATCGTGAAGTGTTACCAAGGTGTAAACTGTGAGTGCAGGACCAAATCACTAGTGTGTGCAGGGAAGAAAAGAAATAACTTGCTTACTGACAACTTATACTTACCAAGTGATTTCAAGGTCAGCGGTGGAGAGGCAACTGTGTCACAAAATTTGATGGAGAAAGTTAATGCCTGTCTCAGCGACTCCGTGTTGGAAATGACCTTGTGGAATCTGTCGACCCAAAAGGTAAAATCTGTGAAAAGCCGGCTGAAGCGGTCTCTCCCATCAAGTGTGAACTTTTCTCGC
>NW_018407400.1:0-489 GCF_002113885.1 Mizuhopecten yessoensis | reverse complement strand
GGGGTCAGATGTCTTTAAAATCTTCAAACAACTTCTGCTCAATCACCAAAAGGCCCAGGGTACTGATATGAGGTCTGTAGCATGCTGGGATGAAGGGCTACTAAGTTTGTTTAAATGAATGATGTTGACCCACTTTCAAGGTCACTGGGGTCAGATGTCTTTAAAATCTTCAAACAACTTCTTCTCAATAACCAAAAGGTCCAGGGTACTGATATTGGGCCTGTAGCATACTGGGATGAAGGGCTACCAAGTTTGTTCAAATGAATGAGGTTGACCCACTTTCAAAGTCACTGGGGTCAGATGTCTTAAAATCTTCAACGACCTCTTCTCAATAACCAAAAGGCCCAGGGTACTGAAATTAGGCCTGTAGCATGCTGGGATGAATGACTACCAAGTTAGTTCAAATGAATGACCTTGATCCACTTTCAACCTAATGTCATTGGACGACCATCAAGGTCACAGGCGTCATATGTTTAAATCTTTTAATAG
>NW_018407399.1:1289-2058 GCF_002113885.1 Mizuhopecten yessoensis | reverse complement strand
TACATTGTATATACTCAATAGGTTATTTCCTGAAGGAAGAAAAAACCCTGGAATTATCTTTTTGCCAGTGCTTCGGGACTTCCTTATGTCAGTTTTTACCACAGACTCAAAAGTTAAAAAAATAAGGATATTTTCTGAAAATTTGTTTTGTCATCAACCAGGTTATGTTGGATGACACAAACGATGTAAATGGTAATAAACTGCGTACATATAGAACTTACAAGTATAAGCCTGTCACTAGAGGTTATGTAAAGTCTGTACATCTCAAATGTAAAAGAATTTATTTATTTAACTTTAGATGTGACTCTTTGCTCCTTGAAATTGAAAAAGGTAGGCATGCCCGACCTGTGAATCCTGTCAATAATAGGTTATGTAAATTGTGCAACAATGATGTAGAAAACGAGCACCTTTCTAATGGAATGTGTATTTTATGATGATCTGAGATCTGTAATTTTAACGAAAGCAAATAAAGTATATGAACTTTTCAATGCTATGAACAAATTTGAACAGACACTAGCTACCCACCTTTCTCTTATGTGGAGGAGAAGAACCATGTTTTTCCCATATTAAATTATGTATTTATATAATTAGATGTGCAGGTATGGGATGGGGGATATATAATTTGTCGGTACGGATAGGCCCAACCACTTTTGTATATCTCTTACCCTGTTGGAGTACATGGTATTATATATATATATGGAAATTATAGTCCTGCTACAAATAAAACGTTATCAAGCACATTTGTTTTTACAAAGACTGGTTAATAACC
>NW_018407399.1:0-488 GCF_002113885.1 Mizuhopecten yessoensis | reverse complement strand
AAATCTTCTTCTTTTAATCTTTAACCGAATTCGGTCCACAGCATCTTTTGACAAGGGACCCAATTTTATTTAAATGGAGTGTGTGACCTCTCCCCTCTCCCTCTAGGGGCAGAGGGGTGAGGCTCATAAAGGGGAATGTTAAAATTCTACTCCTATAGTATAATTTGAGGGATTTTAACAAATTTTGTATGAATAGAGGGGGCAGAGGGATAAGGTCCAACAGAGCAAATTGACGTTTATGTTTAAATTAACCACAATTCATGGGGGCAGAAAGAAGGGACATAATGAGCGATGGGTGTTGCTGAGAGACAAAGCCAACATTTGGAAATAGTTGCAGTATCTAATGTAATACGAATATTTTTCCATGGTTGCTTTCTCCGGGCCTCTTGTCAAGGTCCTGTTTTAATATTTTCGTTATTTACTTATACCTAACTATTCATGATATAATTGTGCCAGACCACCAGCACGAGTTTTAAGGCCCATTTTCG
>NW_018407398.1:118735-143124 GCF_002113885.1 Mizuhopecten yessoensis | reverse complement strand
GTACAGCTCTATATCTAGTTATAGGTATACGTACAGCTCTATATTGTATATACCACCGAGATACCTTGTCAAAAACAACTCCTATAGACTATTGACTTAAGTTACACTCCTGCTGCACATAATACTCGAAAGAGGGTGTTGCAGAATACCCGTTAAAATATTTTTAGAATATCACAAACACTATGCCCCATAATTACGTTTATATTCCGTAAACAACCCAGTGATGAACACAGCTTTAACATGCAATTTACATCCGTGGCCTCACAAATCGAGAGAAGTACAGGTGTGACAGCTGAATACATAATTTATGATGCTACATAAAATGTAGTGTGGCAGGGTTTGACTGTCAATCAGATTATGGTCGCTTCATACCTTCGTGCTCGAGGTAATTTAAAAGCCTTGCAGCCTTGAACCAATGTCTGAGTTTTTTTCCGAAGCTGAAACCATTAATATTATTTTGAGCAAATCTAAATATTTGCATATCTGATGCACCACTCAAAGTTATTACCTTTTAATGTAATTCTTGTGTGCATCAATCGGAACCATTTCGCCGCAATGAACAAATACCTACTATCCTAGAGAAACGTATGAACTGCTCTTCAGTAAAGAAATAAATGTATACATTGTATATATATAATAAAAATACTATATATATATATATATATATATAGAAAAAATAAAATTAACGACCGACTAAAAAACTAGCTGCTTTCACCCTTCACAGGGCTCTTCAGGTTTATTCATATATATACATCTATCATTATTCATCGCCAGATTTGCAAATATATCGTAATTCATGGACTTGGTCTAATTCTGTGGTGATATAAGAACACTTTTGTGAGGTGTTGTTATCTAATTTGAAAAGTAAAAGTTCTGGAGATGTTGTATGGTCCAAATATAAATTTATTAAAATTACTTTCTCTAGGTCGGTGGGTGATTTCTGGAGTATCCCAAAACACACCCGTACAGTCCGATACCTAGGTCCTAACTGAAGTTACAAATCATAATCATGTCCTTAACACATTTACACAATAGCAATGAAGTAATTAGTTTGAGTGACATCTGCCATTCATAGCAATCGGCCTTTCAGACCCAGGCCGTACCCGACCAGGTAAGCCAATTAAGCTGTCCTTTGTCTGAGACTGAATGCAGTGTCCGATCTGGTAAGACCTGTGTACCTACACAGTTGGTGAAATACTGCGAATCCATTGACATCATCAGCCGGGTCCATCAGTCTCTAGACGTTTCAACCCATGTCCCGGGACGTCCTCGTAATGGTGGGTCGACAGCGGCGATCAATTCACTGCCCGTCAATGGATGGCTTCTAGTCTTTCTCCTCCCGTCTGTTCCACAACCAGCATGATGCGCGCTCGGCAGCCTCTGCTAGCCTGCGCACCGCCGTCTTGCGTGTCTTTCCGACTTATCCCACAGCCTGCAATGTCTTCCAGGCTGAGCGTGCCGGGAACCCTCTGCATCCGACCTTCACAGGAAACAGCCAAGTACGCCACCCTCGCTCACTACAGTGTCCGATCTGGTATGACCAGTTAATCCTGTTACGTTATATAATCAAGTTGAAAGATATATGGTATAAGATGGACAAAGTAAATGCATGAGTTAATCTGACAACAATGACACATGTCGACTTTAAAGGAAATACTATCTAAATTGACACAAGTTAAGGAGAAACAATTTAGTTCCAGGATATTCATTTTATTTATGTCACACGATGGAAAAAATTGAATGAAAGTTTGTAGTTTAAAATACGCTAAACAAAGAATATAATGATATATTAAATCAAAGTTCAAATTTAGCACTTTTATCATCAAGTGATATGCCGTCGTTGCCCCGTATCAACGACTTGACAAGTATATTTGTCAAACTACATTTTATTTTAGCGACTTTAATTTCGTGTTGGCCTAATTTGAACAGGATATGACAATATTTATCATAAGTTTTCTCGATCTGCACTTCCAACGGGAGGTTGATGTGCTGTGACCCCCATCAGTATAGAACATGTGTCAATGTAGTCTGTTATATACTGTGGAGAACTACACGTACAAATATTGAATTTCGAATTCTATGCCCTTATAGAACTTGAAATGAAGCAAATAGCATCCTTAGCTTTCTAAACGTTCAGATTCAATCTAAATTCCCACATTTAGTAGAAAAATATATATGGTCAACAGACGGACGCAGTACTGACATTGCAGTGCAGTAGTGTATCTGGCAATGTACCCAGTGTATCTGGCAATGTACCCAGTGTATCTGGCAGTGTACCCAGTGTATCTGGCAATGTACCCAGTGTATCTGGCAATGTACCCAATGTATCTGGCAACATCACTCTTACTTGGTGCAGCTTTTCCAATACTGAAGGAAAGGTGATAATTCTAATTAACACATGAAAAAGCAAATGTTGAGCAGCAAATACACATGTTATTTGCTTGTACATTGTATACAATTTATGCATAACAATATTTACGCTCTATATCACACACACACAAAAATGAATGTAATTTGATATCCTAATTAGTTTACTCCGAAGTCAGTCTGAACCCCATGGCCACTGAGGCATTAAAATTAAAATAAAATTGATAAGTCACATATAACCACTACAGTTGTTACATATATTTGTAATTTAATAATAATAATAATAATAATATTAATATATATTTAGTTTCCTTTTGTATATAGGTCCCCGTGTAGGTTATATAGGTAATATACATGTCTCTGCTGTGGTTTAAACTCATTCCTCTTTTACAGGAAAATCTGCTATTGCGCATCGACAATTTTAAGTGTGCTGAGCATCTGATATTAACATGCCTGACATACATACCTTACAAGACGGTGTCCTGGTTAGATCTTCCGGTGTGTATCATTTTAAGTAACACTTTTTAAAGCAATACTTTCTTGATTCATTACACAATTGATTACAGGTATTTCAGGAAGCTAAACTACATTTTTAAACACCAAAAATACATACACGAGTATTTTAAGCATGCAAAGACAATATGATGTGTTTTAATACCAAGGGCAAAAGGAAGACAGCAATTTGTGATGTCACCAAGTTAGTTCTCAATTTGTAAGAAAAGAAGTACTGTGGGTAATAATAAAACAATATTAGTGGTTCACAAACTATTATCCGTGTTTATGGGGCCTTGCAACGCGCCAATATCTTTCTCAACTCCCTGGGGAGCATACAGCTGGAGCTGCTATTTTGGCGCTAATAGCTAGCATTCAACAATTCTAGCACTGCCAAGCCACGTACTCATTTACAGCTGAGTAGACTGGAACAAGCGGAGTAGCGTATCTTGCTCAAAGATACAACACAGTGCCGTGCCGTGACTCGAACCCGCAACCCTTCTGGCATGAGTCCGGCCTTCTACCACTAGACTACCGTGCCTAAACGTCTTAATATTTTCTTTCTCTAGAATAGATATGTATTAAACCCTAGTGTTATTTACTGTGTATTGATATGTAAAACAATATCTAACGAGTAATTTATCGATCTTGAGCATGATTATCTTATCATTTAAGTAAACTGGTAATTTCTGGTTAAAAATGGCAGGTTGTAATATTCTGACATTTTTCTTGAAATTGTGGTGAGTGATATAAAAATAAACAATCAATGAAAGAGACATGTTTTCTGACTCGTAGACTGTTGTGGGACATCCATTGATATCTGTCTGTCGGACAACATTCGTTTTGTCTGCAAGTTCTTAACTAAGCATTCGTTGAGAATTACTTGAGATATCGAAGATCACTGTTTCAGCAATTGATAGAAGGGGCATAACTGAGTAAATTACGGCTGGATAATGGTGGTTATCGAACTTGTTCAAGCTTTCATGGTAATTAACCTTCCTATGCAGTTTAAAGTTAATTAATTGAAAATAACTCGAGATAGCGAGCGATCACTGATAAAGGGGCATTAGTTATTACTCCGTTAATTAAAGATGGATAATGGCGGTAATCGAACTTGTGCGAGCTTTCATGTGTGTTGATATTTTTTTGTAATCTTATTTTTTGGTTGATTTGATGAAAAAAGATCCATTCCTCATCAGTAGTAACGAATCATTTTACTGCAATGAAAATATGTTTTTTAAAGCTGATATCAATGATTGTATCAATAAATTCAGCCTTTCCGTTCTTATTTTTCTGATCAACTAATATCTTTAAATCTGATTCTCTACATCGATGTATCATCAAATAGTTTAATGGAGTTTTATTTCCTTTACAGCACTTATCAAACAGGTTTTCCCGACTTATCATTCTGTTTGGCCATGACGGAAGCGCGCAACGGATCTAACTGTTAATGAGGGAGGACACCAGAGTATCCGAAGAAAACCCACATGGTTGGCCATCTTGGTGAAGACGAGCGCACTATCCACTGCGCCACCCCTGCCAAAAGAACAATATCTGCTTTAGTTTTGACTGGAAGATTGTGTCTTTGATGCAAAAGTTAAATTGTTAATACAAATCCTCTATGGTAATATAAAAACATCTACATAAATGACGTTCTTGAAAGCTCATTAGAGCTTGTGTATCATTGTTATTCCTCGGCTTGCCGACTTTAAATAAGCTTATCGCAGAGATACAATACATCTCCAGCACACACGCAGGCATACGCACATAGGGAAATATTAGCTAGGTGGTATAGGACTAGTAGTTAGCGCCTGATAAGGCAGCTCCTGCAAATTCCTCAAAATTGTATTGATTAATGTATATGCTAATTGTATTCATTGTATTGAATTGTATAGCTATGTACTGTAAAGCGCTTGAGAGTGGCTTATGTAAGCTAGATAGGGCGCTATATCAAATGTATATTTAATACAAAAAGCTACGCTCTTTACAGGCCTTTTCATATTACTGCATTACAACTAAGTCTAATGTTCCAGTTTTGTTTTGTTTTATGAGCTTTTAATGGATTCATCCAATAAATCAATAGTACTGCCGAGTGTGAAACATATGAGTTGGAATTTTAAAAAATAAATGTCGTTATTTTCTGGAAAATGGGTTTGGTGTCATTCTCGGCATAATCTCGGGTTAGACCGTCAAAGGATTTCCTCGCCGGGTGGAGACTTCTCTGTCTTATTGTTCTTATCATAGGGGAAAAAACGCGAGGACTCCCCGTCACGTCATCATAGTAGCCATTTTCGTCATTTTTCTTTTGCATGTTTAAGTCTTATCAAAATTCTTTATTTCGTTTGCCTCCTGGAATGTTTTTGCGGGCGACAAAGCTACGAGATATCATACATGAGTCACCATCTAGTTATATCGAAGCGAGACCTGACTCATGAATATTCTGTACCTGTGTTCCGAATGTGTAGTCACGTCCATCCGTGATATATCGTGTTACTATGGCAGACAGTACGGATCAACTTTTACCAGAGAGATATCTTCTTATTTTTAGTTATTATGCAGGCCATCAGGATAACAAATTTGACCCAAGTGACCTTGAAAGTCTAGCAAGGTCATTCAGTTGAACAAACCTGGTAGCCCTTAATCCCAAATATATTCACCTGTGACTTTTAGTTATTGAGAAGTTGTTTAAGGATTTTAATACATCTGACCCATAAAGTGGGTCACTCCTTTAAGAAAACTGGGTAGCCATTCAACCCAGCATGCTATTGGTCAAATCTCATCACCCTCAGAATCCTATTAAGAAGAAATAATTTAACCTGAAAAAGGTGGACCAAGGTCAAATATACTTAAATAGCCCAAATAAAGCTACAGGCTAACTATCCTTTACTCATGACTCTTGGTTATTCAAAACAACCTGCTACAAGATTTCAATACGACCCCTGTGACCATGAATATCAGGATTAACAAAATTTATAGTCTTTGCTTCTATTATGCTGCTGACCAGATATCACAGCCAATGTCTTGTAATTATTCAGAAATAATTTAAAGATGTTATCCGATTTGACCCCTGTGATCTTTAAAGTAGGTTAACATCATTTTCATCTATTAGCCAAATGTTTGGCTTTTGGCTCCTCTAAAGACGTTTGACATTTCATAACATACTTGACTGTGTGATCTAAAAGCATGTCAGGGTCATTTTCATTCTCAAACTAAGCTTTTAGCCAAATATCATGACCATATGCCTATTAGTTCTTCAGCAGAAGTAGTTTGTAGTTTTTGACCCCTTTGACCTTGAAGGAAGGTTGAGGTCGTTTTCGTTCACAAATTATTTTTGGCTTCATTCCAGGAAACAAAAGCAAATTATTATGATTTTATGCCTTTCAGTTCTTCAGAAGAATTGGTTTTTATTTTATTTTTGACATTTTTGATCGTGAAAGTAATTTTCGCTCAAAACCTTTGTGGGGATCTAACAAACAAAAAAAGATAAATTGCTTTACCCTAGACCTTTTATGCCTTAGAAGAAGTTGCTTAAAGGAAAAGTTGACAGATGAAGACAGCATAAGCTCACTTGTACTTTGGAAAGGTTATAGCTAATAATGACCTAAGTGACCTTGAAAGTGGGTCAAGGTTAATTATTGGAACATATTTGTTGGCCCTTCACCCAAACATGCTTCTGGTCAGAAATCCTCACCCTGGGCCTACTGGCTATTGAGAAAATGTTGTTTGACGATTTTTATAAGTTTAAACTAGGTGACCTTGAAAGTGGAGCAATGTCAGTTATTTAAACTTAGAAGTCTTTCAACCCAGCATACTAATGGCCATATGGCTTCAACCCAGGCCTTTTGGTTTTTATAAGAAATTATTTCAAAGATTTGTTTTAAAATAATGCCCTTCATACCAACAAGCCTTTAGACAATTATCACCACCCTTGGCCTATTGGTTTTGGAGAAGATTTTGTTTAAAAGAAAAGAGGGACAATGTGCCATGGCAACATCCCTTCATGTCTGGTGAGCTAAAAATTCAAATAATAAAATAATAAAGATAAAGAAATGTTTTTTATTTTCCATATACTGTTTTTTATAAAATTTCTGTGATAACATTGATCCACTTATACAAAACTCACCAGATACAAAAATAAGAAAGTCATGTTTTCACAATTAACTTCATATTCTGAAGAAAAATTAAGATTTAACTTACATTCAATGATGCTCAAAAATTCCATCAGTATTTTATTCTAAATGAAAAAATATACATTATAGGGTAATTATTTTAGAAAACTCATGTTTTCTATAATTACCCTTTAATGTATCTTAATTGTGACTTTAACTTCGAAATTTTAAGTATTCATGAGCTCATCTTAGTCAGTGTGATTTTCATTAATTGATCTTAATCATAATTAATTCAAAATTTTACTCATTACAATTCAATATAACAAGTCTGATTTATGTTTACAATCATTTACACTAGAGTAATATTATCACATAAATTTGGTTTCTGTGATGAAGAAATGATAATAGTTTTGAAACATACCAAGTATTTTTTGTGTGTGCTTGCAATTGATATAATCCAAAATGACATTCAAATACAATTGGAGAAAAAAAGAACTGAATTAAAACAGTTTGTTTTTAATGATAATAATATATGATAGAGAAATCAGTGTGACATGATTATAATGATTATGACAAATTTGCTGTTTAAAATCAATGGCTACTATCTACACTGAATCATTTCCATTTGTAAAAAAATATATATATTTATGTACAAACAATTTTACAGTTATTACCTCCCTTTGATCATCTGAATTCATGGCAATATGTAGATATATTTACAAAAAGGAACTTTGACAAAAACAGACATATATGCGTACGAGACCATGCGTACCATTGTTAGAATTTGACTATTTGACAGGTACTTCATAGATGTGACTGACTTATTTTTCTGTGTCCAGTAATTTTATACCCATACAAAAGCAAGCAAGACTAATTTTGGAGACACAGATATTTAAGATCTAAATTCATGAAAAGACTTTTTCCTGTGGGAACTGGCCACATTTTGAGAACTCAATGTATCTGTTAGTATGGGAATCAATACTTCAAATAAATGACTTGTCTGTATAAATTATACAAAAAAGCTGACAAACAGTGTAGAAAGCTCTAACATATACAGGCAATCTACATTTAGCTTTTTGCTGTGCTGTTTTAACCAGGACGTCCCAAACAAAGCTTTCTAATTGATTTTTTTTTCATTTATCTAAAAAAATATTCTTCGACAATAAAACACACCAGTATATCTATATCTGCTACTCAAAATGTTCCTATTGTATGCATCAAACTGTCAAAAATTTGGAATGATACTTATAACTTTCCAAGACAACACTAATTACATCATACATCAAATACACTGTTAAATGATAGCTATTTACAAGGAACACACAAAAACTGTACAAGAAATGACATGTACAGATGTATGAATGTATGCTTTATATACACAACCATCAACAGGTCGTTATGGACTGCTACAGAACCATCATGCTATTCTACATAGCAACAGTAGATCCTGTTTTATGAAAGGAAGGAAGGGATCAAATGTTACACAATTCTACTTGTGCTCCTTAAGGAGGATTTGGGGCCCGACCTTCCACCAACATCATCATACAACCAGAAATAACGAATTACCAAAGTTTCTGGACTGAGTTCAGGTAGTCCACCAAACACCCCATCCTCCTAAATCAACCACTTTTATATCCTGATCTATTCTTAAACAGCACTTAAATGTTTGCATAGAATCAGACATTAATATCTTATTATTGGACAGTTATTAATTAATAGTTTCCTTATTTTAAAGGCAACTAAAACACATCTGCACACACTCTTCTTCCATGCATGGAAGACACACACAGACAGTCATACATTTTTCATGGTTATTTATCGAACTAATTTGAATAAAATATAATACAAAAATGATATCCGATTTAAAATGCTCTTTTCTGAAGTTTTTAAAATACAGTTATGATATCTGTCCCTTAAATTTCACTTGGAACCAGGGTTTATAATTATGCTTTGCCCTTTTTAAAAAGTTTAAATGAATTTAGATATGAACATTGTCACTAGTACGGCGACGAGGGACACCGGTAGGATCCGGACAGAGAGTCCACTTGCCGAGTTACAGCCGTTCCAGTCATTACAAAAACAGTACTGTATGTTAGGATCCTCAACAGTTAACGGGCTACTGCCCGAGTTTTTCCTGGCAGGAAGACAGTAACCATGACGCCGAAGACCTGGCATCTGAAGTCTGTGTTTGGTTGTCTTCAAAAGATTATTCTCACATTCTCGAATGATGGTGTGGTCAGCTGCAAAAGTAATGGAGTTTTTAGAGTAACCGTTCACAGACGTTCATTTACCAAAATAAAACAAAAAAACAGAAGACTAACAGTTTTTGACAAGCTATATCATTCTGTAAAACTGTAGTCACACAATTTAAGTGTTTACAACACTGGCCACCATTCGGCATTATTTGCTGTAAAGTGTCATCCAGGTCTTTGCCAATAGCAAAAATAAGGTATATCAGGTAAGGTATATAATTATGTAAAGGTATACATTGTATTGTCATTTTTGTGTATTATTGTATGATTGGCCTATTGGTGAGGATAAGGCTTTTGTTTTTGTATTGAAAGTTATAGAAGTGTGACGTAAGTTTGTTATTCTATAACGAAATGTATTGTAACAAGTGAGTTTTATGGAACACTCCTTCTGAAAAAAGACTACTTAAATAATAACTCACAACAGTGACAATGGTATACATGTAACGGTATAGCTTGTACTGTTTGTACAACTATCAATCTTAAGGATCCCTGTCCCACTGCACTGTGATTTTTTTCTATATACAATAACCTCTCCTTAACTTCCATTTAAATATAACTGTAGAACAGTTGGATCAGGACACATCCGTTGACTAGGGCGCTCAATCGCTTAGAGCAATAGTACAATCTGAAGTCAGGGGTTTTAATCCCGTCTAGCGACACTGACTTTTTACACTCAAAAATTATAATTGATTATGTAAAATGTTTATTTTACCTACAATATCAATATATCTCACAAAAGTCCTGTAAGGTACTGTATGGTTTTCTTTTCAAAAATTATTTATCAAATCTACAGTCATGTCTAAAAACCCAGTTTCCTACTCTTTATTACTGTTTTTGGCAGTGGGTACGGGATCCTTAAAACGTGGTATACACTATTTGCTATATCCTGTACTAGTTTTCAAAATTCACTTCCACATGTATTTACATTGTTGTTGCAGTTATGAATAAGTTGTTTGAAAAACAATCATTCCAATATTTATAAACAAGTAATCTATCGACTTACATCCGACTTTCTCTATGACTTTAACACAGAAGCGTGAGTCCCCACAATCTTTCCACGGGAACATCCACCAGTTTAATTCATCACCACAGCCTCCCATAGCACTGTAACAACGGTGACACATGATGCCTTCAGCTGTAACATAGCAAAACACAACTTAATTTTCCTCTATATACGTAATAATAAAAATAATTTGACTTGACGTTCTTATATACTGTTCTATCGCAACCTAGTTTGCAGGTTGTCTCAAAGCATTTCGCAAATTATTATCCGTGGTTATGGGGCCTTTGGAACCAGCCAATATCTTTCTCAACTCCCTGGGGAGCATTTACAGCCGGTGCTGCCATTTCGGCACTCACAGCTAGCATTTAACAATTCAAGCACTGCCTAATCACATACGCATTTAATTTACAGCTGAGTAGACTGGAACAACCACACAAGTCTACCTGCAAGTTGATGCTGTTCGACGGCCCTTTGCAGTATCGCCGTAAATGTAAATGTTAAGTATCTTGCTCAAAGATACAACACAGTGCCATGCCGTGCTATGGCAAGCTGTTTTACATTGAATGCTATTTCATCTTAAGGTATATAGCCCGAGTTCCTCTGGCCCTGAAACCAGACTTAGACATTTTGACATAGATGTCTAAAACCTGGTGTCAGGGCCAGAGGATTCGAGGAGGGCTACTTAAGGTAAATATTTTTGTCACTCAAATGAACAGGCACATAATGCAAATGGTTAACAAACGATTAGAATTCGTGAAGCTGCTTTAGATAATTATCATCTAGCTTTATTTTATGCTACCGGTCATTGAAGGATCGGAAAGCAGACCATTATTGTTAAAAATATGACATTGTATGAGGGTATTTAATTCAACGTTTGTTCAATATTAAATTTGGTACGTTGTCTCAACTTTCAAACGAAAATATAACTTCAACGCTGATGTGCCAGTTGGGAGTTGTTGAAAGTGTCACATACGTGGAAAGAAAAATATGTTTCTAAGAACCTGAACTATTGTACTTCGTTAGTACATATCGTGAAGCTGATTATGATAGAATGAACTGTAAATATGGTGTTTATCTTTTATTGTGGTCGCCATTACTGAATTATCGTTTCCGCATTTTTCAAATAGCATCCAATGTGATAATTGGTTATGTGATGAATAAAAATTAAACGAACTAAAATAAGCCCAAATTAAGTACCTCCATTGTAAAGTACAATCGTCGATAACACCAAAAGGACGATGTTTAACCCCATCTTGAACGTTTTCTCTGCTCACTTCATAATACTACCTCAACCGGAAGGGTGATTCTCAGGTGCGTCACCTGTTTACCTGCGCGGATCGATGTTTTGCGCAGGTGAGTCATTCAAACCAATTTGAAGGGCGATAACTCGTGTACATAGCTATCTAAGTCCGTGGTATATCTTAATATAATCACAGACTTAGATCTAATCTAATTCCGTGATATAATTTAATCTTACTTGTGACAGGCATTTTCATTGGCTTAAAAATGTATGTTATGGGCTGATAACATAAATTTTCAATGGGCGTAACGTAAAAAAATGACGTCGCCGTTTGTAACGTCGCTTTTGATTGGCTGATACAGCGGCGTAATAATGTCTAAATTTCCACAGGGATTGTATATAGTAGATTAAATTATAAGGATTGACTTGAATATATTTTTCATGTTATTGAGATATAACACAAAAAAACGGAGTTTACTCAAAATAAACCACTTTCTTCTCGGTTTATGATGAGAGTACACTCCGTGTTTTTGTGTTATAGCTCCATAACATGAAAAATATATTCAAGTTAATCCTTAAATAAACAAACATCAAATTAAATACAACAGAATGAAATACTCAACGCGATTCCAACGTTTTCTGCTATTTTCTGGTATGACTGCTTTTAAAAATGTTACTAATTGTATATTTATATATATACTTAGGTGTGTGTACCAAACATTTACCATGACATTTGAATATGAACAAAAAACACTTTCTTATTGACAGTATTAACGACTGGAATGTTTTACCCATTGACCTAAAAAAAATAGACAATTTTACCACTTTCAAACGAAAACTTACTAAATCATGTATAGCAATGTCTTAGATTGTAATTTGTTTCTCCATGTAACCAACTTGTTACTTTCTTAATAGACTTTTTATCTAAATTATATCAATATTTTAGATTTTGCTATATTAGCGTATAACTATGTCAATTTTTATTGTTTGCTATATTAGCATGTATGTATATTAGGCACATGCCATTTAATTGATGAAATACCTTTGCATGAAACTTTATGCATTCTGTGATACTCTTAACTAAGATAACTATTATATAACCTTATACATCGATTGCATCAATATATATGTTACTTTTACTAGCACATGCATTTTACTAGCAAGATTACCATGTTTATTTATATATCGATTGCGTAAATATGTTATTTTATCTAACACATGTATTTTACTAACAAGAGGACCATGTGGAAGATTAGCCTTTGGCTAAACATGTAGTTTATCCTCAATAAATAAAGTTTATTATTATAAAAACCATTATCTATGAATGCAGCGAATAGAAGATACCGTTTTGATTGGTCAATACCAAAAAGTGATATTTTCACAAATATCACTTTTGATATTTGTCACAGTTAAAAAAATATCAGTCGTATCAAGTTGATAGAATCCAATATTTCACTGGCAAAAATATAATAAAATTCATTATTACTACTTATAACCGAAGTGGACCTCCTTGCATAACACCAGGTTGAGTGACGGGGGTAACCTGAAAGATAAATGTCACATGCGAATATAATTTTGAAAATAAATTATGATAGTGTATATCGATTAAAATTACTGTTATTTTGATACTACTCGTAGGGGTCACAGTATGGTATAGAGAACAGGCCGGTTTGTACGTCGGGGATAGTATTCTGCTGATTTTATTGCTTTAATAACCAATAGATACGGCGATTTTCAATAACGTAAGTGAAGTACAAAATTTTGATTTTTTATATAGGATAGTGAAAGTAGATTTGAAGTGCATTCAACCATAACATACAAAGATGTTACCCAAATGCGGGATTATTACCCATATGCGCCGTTGTGCCCAACCTTATGAAAAGAAATACTCCAGATACTTCTCCTGGTCCTGACTTTGAAAATAGTGTCCGAAAAAAACCGCAACTTTCTGATACCCCGCCCAGCCACGCCCATTCGTCCGGACATACGGTAAAGACACGATTCACCAAAACCTGATCTCCCAATAAAACACATGTTATCAATCGTATGGACATCCATAGTTCCCCGACGTACAGATATAAGTATCATGTATATGAACCCGAAGCAAACATCTTTCATCTTGATTGCGTTTTGCTTCTGTCTATATGTACATAGTGTTTTTTAGTCCGAATTATTCTGACGTTTTATCGACTATTTTCATATCGGTCTTGAGGACGACAGACCGATATGAAAAAAGTCGATAAAACGTCAGAATAATTCGGACTAAGTGTTTTTGTGTTCAATTCTCAGTTATTACTGAACCTTTTGTTGCTGGGTTATTGTACTTACCCATTGACATGTTACTGGACCTTACTCTCTTTACCCATATCATGAGCCCCTATCTCTCTATCACTCGACCTTACCTCTTACTTTTCTGTACTGTTCTCACATACATCTCCCCTCCACCCATCCCAATCCTCTTGTAATGCATAGTCCTCGTTGTCTTCCGTTCATTTACTTTGTCTTATTCTCCTGGATTATGATTATGATTTCATTCATATGTAAAATATTATTGGTCAAGATCTTTTGCTGGACTGTACGTTGTCCTAGAATGATGGTACCGACTCGCTGTTTTATCAGTCAAATCTGTTACGTATTTGACAATGGGTGGTTCGTATATGTGTCACAGAATACCGATCGGTACCTTTTATTCTAAGGTCTACGGCAGATGTATGAAGAAGTCGTTTAAGTTGTTCTCTTTTTGTTAAGGTTCATTTATAAGGTGTTCGACCTTGGTCGGTATTATATATCGTGGTTTATTTATCATTTAAACCTTTTAATCTGTTCATGCTTTCGAAATATTGAGTTCTCTATAATCTTGTTTTTAATATAATTACAGCATATGGACATCGAGTCCAATCCTGGCCCGGGGCGTGGAGAGCTTTCAATATTTCACCTTAATATACGAAGTGTTAGGTTTGTTTATGTTTAACGGCCCATCGACGGCTGTGGTCATTAAGGGCCATGGTGATTTTTTTTTTTTTTAACAAACATGTGAGTAGCGAAGATAAAATCAGATAAAATGGTTCATTTTAAAAGCATTCGCATTGTATGTGTAGATAATAAAAAATAAAAAAAGGGGGTTAAGATAATAAAAGAGACAACGAATAGATGATATGGAATATGCGATATATATATAACGTCAAAAATGGTAAGATGGGTTAAAAGACATCAGAGTCTATAAAATAGACCGATGTCTTTCAAATAGTAAAATAATGCCTTCGAATCCACGGAACTGAAAAGTGTTTTCATATCCGGGACTCGAAAGTAGTTATCACGAATGTGTTTAAAATCGGAACATTCTATTAAAAAATGTTCCACTGTAAATGGAGTGTCACATGCGTGGCATGAAGGTATATCTTCTCGTTTTAAAAGGTACGAATGAGTAGGATATGTGTGCCCAGTGCGGAGCCGAGCGAGGACAACTTCCTCTCTACGATCTTTCCGACTGGGAATAGATGTTTTAAGTTTCGGTTGTATCTTAAAAAGTTTGTTGGTGGTCTCGAGAGACCAGCGTTGCTGCCATTCATTTTGAATGGCTGTACGAATAGTAGGTTTAAAATCTGTGTATGGTAGTTTGATATTTGTTTGTTCGAGATTCAATGCATTTTTTGCTTCCCTGTCAGCAAATTCGTTGCCTTTTATTCCGACATGGCTCGGAATCCATAGTAAAGTTATTTTAGACTTTTTTAATATACGAGATATTCGATGAGCAAGGTTTTGTACGATTGTGTTTTTAGGATCTCGTAACTGTAAACTCTGTAGGACAGATAGAGAGTCTGAACAAATAATTGCCTTTTTAATGCGGTGTTCATCGATATGGTCGAGGGCCAAACCAATGGCGCATGCTTCAGCAGAAAAGATGGAGGCGCCGTCTGGTAGTCGGACTGAAGTGCAAGTATTGGCAGTACAGCAGGCTGCTGCCACTTTCTCACCTTCTTTGGAGCCATCGGTGTAAAGTTGTGTATGAGAAGGGTAATTCGAAATGCATTCCCGAAAGGAGGATTTGTGTTCTTCGGGCATAACACTTGATTTCCCTCGCTCATGTAATGTAAAGTTAAAATCGGGGGTTTGAATGGTCCACGGAGGAACATCAGATATGTTAAATTCAGCTATGTCCGTCAATTTTATGTTGAGTTCTTGCAGGAAATTCAAAATTCGGATACCAAATGTTGGCAGAAGTTTTTGGTTTTGCGTAAATATGTTTTGGTATTTGGGGTTGAATACTTGGTTGAAAGCAGGATTTTTAGGGTTTGATTTTAATTGAGTTGCAAATTGTAATGAAAGTTTTATTCTTCTGTCATAAAGGGATGGTTCATTTGCTTCCACGTACAGGCTTTTTACAGGTGTTGTTCGAAAAGCTCCCAGGGCAAGACGTAGCCCTTGGTTATGGATTGGATCTAGCATCTGAAGGTACGAACTGCGCGCTGACCCGTATACCATAGAACCATAATCCAGTTTTGTTCGAATAAGTGATCTGTATAGGCGCAAAAGCATTTCACGATCCGCTCCCCAATCAGTATGAGAAAGGACTCGTATAATGTTTAACGCCTTGGAACACTTATCCTTCAGATACTTTATATGTGGTATGAAAGAGAGTTTCGAATCAAAAATGAGGCCGAGAAATTTAGTCTGTTCAACAACAGGAATTCTAGTGCCATCGAGTGTTAGATTTGGGTCATTGTGTGCTTTTCGTTTTTGACAGAAATGCATGCACACAGTTTTGGATTTAGAGAATTTGAAGCCGTTTTCGTCTGCCCAATTTTGTAGTTTGTTTAGACTCTGTTGAAGTTGTCGTTCTATCGTGTGCATGTTCTTAGATCTGTAACAGATCAAGAAGTCATCCACAAATAACGACCCTTCTGTTGATTGACCAAGACATTTAACTATATCATTGATTTTAAGACCAAACAGTGTGACTGATAGGGTTCCACCCTGTGGGAGTCCCATTTCCTGTTTAGACGTTTCAGAAAAAGTTGAACCAACACGGACTTTGAAGTGTCTATCTGATAGGTAATTAGATATAAAATTGGGAAGGTTTCCACGTACGCCAAGGTCGTGAAGATCTTTCATGATGCCATACTGCCATGTAGTATCATAGGCCTTCTCAAGATCGAAGAACACAGCGACAAGGTGTTCTTTCTTGGCGAAAGCCTCTCGAATGAACGTCTCTAATCTGATGAGATGGTCATTTGTCCCTCTTCTATTTCTAAAGCCACTTTGAAGAGGGGATATTATATCGTTGGCCTCAAGAAACCAAACCAGTCTAGTGTTTATCATTCGTTCCAAAGTTTTACATACACAACTAGTCAGAGAGATAGGACGATAGTTGTTTGGGTCAGTAGCATCTTTTCCCGGTTTTGGGATAGGTATAATTGTGGAGTTCTTCCACGAATCGGGAATCTTTCCGGAAGCGTAAACTTGGTTGAATATGTAAAGAAGGCATGTTAGTGAAGAGTCCGGTAAGTGCTTTAGAAATTGATATGGAATATCATCAGGACCTGAAGCAGTGTCCTGTGATTTTCTAAGCGAATCAACAAGTTCTGGTAGGGTAAATTGTTCATTATAACTTTCTTTGTTTGATGATTTGAAATTGAGCCGTTTCTTTTCTCTCTTTTTTTTCAAAGACTGGAATTTTTGGGAGTGGTTTAAAGGGGATGAGTTTTTAGCTATGTTTTTTGCAAATGCATCAGCAATTTCAGTTATAGACGAGAAAATTTTGTTTTTATTAATGAGGTGGGAGGATGTTGCCTTTTTCTTTTTCCCACTTATTTTCCGAATCATATCCCATACTTTTTTTGAGGACGTGTTTGATGATATCTTGGATACATATTCTCTCCAGCTGTTTCTTTTGTCAATTTTAATTGATCGCCGAGCCTTTGCCCGCCAAATTTTAAATTCACTGTAGTTTGAAGCAGTTGGGCAATTGAAGTAGCGTCTTAGAGCAGCTGCCCGATTACTGCGTGTTTTAAAAGATTCTTCAGATAAAAGGAACTTCGTAGGTTTTGGAGCGGATTTTGGAATTGTCTTTTGGGCAATAGAAGTGAGTGTTTCAGTAAAAGTTTTGATAGGGTCGTCGAGGTTAGTAAAATTGTCTATGGTTAGTTTTTCAATGCACATGTGTTGGAATTGGGCCCAATCTGCTTTGTGCATATTCCATCGAGGTAGAGGATCATCAAGAGGAGTCCCAATATTCTTAAGAAAAATTGGGAAGTGGTCACTCCCACAAAGATCATCATTTACCCTCCAGTCATAGTCAAGTAGAATGGATGGATGGCATACTGATAGATCAATGAGGGTACGGGAGCCTGTAGCAGGGTGTAAATAAGTAGGGGTATTGTTGTTAAAAAGGCACAAGTTGTTTTTATCTACAAATTGCTCAATACGTCTTCCTCTCTCGTCTGTGTTGGGAGAGTCCCACAGGCTATTATGACCATTAAAATCACCGAGGATTATGAATGGTGTTGGGAGCTGGGAGACGAGATTATTAAGTTGCTCACAAGTGAAAGCAATACTCGGAGGGAGATAAATTGAACAGACGGTTATTTGTCTGTGTAATGTTGCACAGACAGCAACAGCCTGTAAATTTGTGTTTAACTTGATCATTCTGTGAGGAATATTTTTATGGACAGCTACCGCTGCGCCACCTGCTGCTCTGCTAACTACAGTTGGAATGTTAGTGTAGAGTGAGAAATTTCTAAGCGTGATTGGGTTTTTGAGCATGATTTCTTGTAGACAAAAAATGGCGGGTCTAAATCCTTTGGATAGATTCTGAAATTCTTCTATATTTGCCTTTAATCCGCGGATGTTCCATTGGATAATTGTATTATTATTTTTTTGCTATTTTGGCTGGATTTCGATGGAATCGAAGCACGAAGCGCTGAGGCATTCCTCTCCATCTCATCATCGAAATCTAGTAGGACGTTGAACCGGTTTGTCGGGTCCTCTGATCCTTTGCCAAAGGTGACATTCAGATCAGGTCCATCAGATTTCCCCCTCGCTATTTTTTTTTCCTGGGTCTGTTGGTAGGTGATGTTGCCTCTGGCCGCAGTTGGGATCGAGGAACAGATGTTAGTGAGCGAGATCGCTGCGACCACATCTGTGCCCTAGATGGGCCAACCTTTGGAGGGTTTTATCCTGAAGAGGAAGGTGTTTTTGATGGTAGTGTTGGTTTTGCTGGTGTTGCTGGTTTTGATGGTGGTGCTGGTTTTGATGAAGATGCTGGTTTTGAGGGTGATGCTTTTTTTGATGGTGATGCTGCTTTTGACAGGTTGTTTGGTTTGGTTGATTTGGTTGGTTTGGTTGATTTGGTTGGTTTGGTTAAAGTCGTGAAACGGGATGGGTCCCCCGTGAGGATTTTCAAGTTCTGTTGACCAACCATGTCTGGGACTTGTGAGCCCCAGGCAGGGATGTCTTCAGATACTTGAACCGAAGCATCCTTGACCGTGACATTGTCAACTAGCGCCTTGCCTCGAGTCACCTGTGCGTAAGAGGGTGTAGCAATGTCTGCACTCCCGACTATCCTCCTGGCCTCGGGGAAAGAGACACCTCGGGTATATTTAACCCGTAATATCTCCCTCTCCCGGCTCCAGGTAAGGCAGTCGCGAGAAGAGGCATCGTGCTTCCCCTCACAGTTGACACAGCGCAGGTTGGCGATGTCGCAGTCACTTTGTTCGGTGTGACCCTCACGGCCACAATACTGGCAGATCGATTTTCGTCTACATCGCTTTTCGTGATGACCGTACTTCTGACAGTTTCGGCATCGCAATGGATTTGGGATGTAGACGGAAACGTTGTACCTCTGGTATCCGATTGTTAGTATATGGGGTAGTGTTGGCGTTGAAAAAGTGATGATGAAGGTGTTTGTTTTGATTGTATCATTGTTTCTCCTGATCACCATCCGCCTCACCTCAGAGACCGGGACGCTCTCCTCCTGGAAATATGCCAGTATGTCTTCATCGGTGTCATTGCGCAAGGCTGGGCACCTGATTACCCCCTTGCTGCAATTAAGTGATGAGTGTGGTTTCACACTGACACCGATGCCGGCAAAACTGGTTGTTCCGAGTAGGTTCATCGCCTGTTGTTGGCGATAAACCTCTATAAGGAGATCGCCTAATCCCAATGGCTTAACGGATTTCACATCCCCTGCAACTCCCTGGATGCCCTTCCTCAACAGAAGTGGCGACAACGCGGCCGTTGTTTTACCACTCTGTGTGGAGGTCATCACAAGGAATTGCGGGAATTGGGTGTTCTGTGTTGCGTTTTGTGTTGTTTTTGAGCTAGAGTCATCGTTCCGGTTTTTGGTATGTCCGTCGTTTTGTTAGGAACAAATATGATATTATATGCTTAACTGAAACTCATTTAGATGATCAGGTCTCTACAGATGACTTACTTATAACTGGTTTTCATGTACCTTTTCGACTTGATAGACATTTTGCTGGTGGTGGTGTTCTGGTTTACTTCAATAATATTTTAAAAGTGGACCGTTTGCTTGAATTATAATATCCAGGTGATGCGATTATTTGGTTAAAAATTACTCTTCCAAATTTTGTATTGGTTATTGGTTCGGCCTACAGACCTGAAAATTCTGTTTCACCTTTTTGGGAAAACGACGTTTGTCCTTAAACCTTGCCCTAGATATTTCATCAAATGTTATAATCACGGGGGGTTTAAATGTCGACTTATTAACTGCATCTCGTAACCATGTTTTTCTTGATATTATTAATTCCTTTAGTATATCAAATGTAATCAATGAACCAACTCGTATTGGACCGACTCGATCTAGTCTACTTGGTCCTATACTTTTAACCCACTCGCTTTTCTTGTATTGATTCTTCTGTTATAACTGTGACAAATCATTGAGTGACCATGACAGTTGTATTGCTTGCATTGATATTCCCTGTATTGTCAAACCTATTTTTAAGTGAAAAATTTGTTTGTATAAACGGGCAGATTTTGACAGATTTAATTATCTTATTTCTGATTATAATTGGAATGAACTTTTTTTTAAAATTTGATTCAGTTGATACTGCCTGTAATCATTTTACTGATACGTTCATAAAATTTGCAAATATATGTATTCCACCAAAAGATGTAACTATGAGACCTAATGATAAACTATGATTGACCTCTGAATTAAGAAAAACAATCAAAATTAGAGATAAGTTGCATAAAATTGCGAGGTCAACCAAACATCTTTCGGACATCAACAAATTCAAATCTCAACGGAATAAGGTCAATAACATGACAAAATATGCCCGTAAATTATCAAAGAGTACTCGTCCTCTGATCCAAAAGCTTATTGGAGACTCATCAAAAGGTTAATGCAATCGTCTGGTACTACACAATCTATACTTACTCTTGTAGATCCGGTTTCTGACAATGTGTTTACTAGTGACGAAGACAAAGCTAATTTATTAAATGACTATTTTTGTAATATAACTCGTGTAGATAACAGAAATACTGCGGTTCCTCTCATCGAGCCAAAAACCGACAAGAGTCTTGGGTACATTAGAGTCAATAATAATGAAATACAAGATATTTTGCAGATATCGAAGCTTGGTAAGGCCTCGGATGAGGATGGAATCAGACACCATATGCTAGGAAGCACATCAGAAACAGCTTATGTTCCCCTTGAAATTATTTTTAATAAGTCTTTATCGTCTGGTGTTTACCCAATCTCTTGGAAAACAGCCAAAGTTATGCCACTGTTTAAAAAAGGTGACAGGCATTCTCCCTCTAGCTACAGGCCAATTTCTTTATTATCTACAGTTGAAAAGGTGTTTAAGATAGTAATTTTCAAATACTTGCACAATTATTTTATTGAAAACTTGCTTTTTTTTATAAGCACCAGTCTGGTTTTTCGCCTGGTCGTTCTACTGTATATCAGCTCATTAACATTTATCATAACATCTGTATTGCTATAGAAGAAAAAAAAACCATGTATGTATGGTATTCTGCGATATTTCTAAGGCTTTTGATCGGGTTTGGAATAAGGGTTTGATGATTAAGTTAAAATCCTATGGAAATTCAGGGGAATTGTATCATTGGTTGGAAAATTACCTATTTCAGAGGTACCAGAGAGTCTTTTTGAATAATTCTTACTCCGACTTAGGTTTCATAGAAGCAGGTGTTCCTTAGGGTTCGATTCTTGGACCTCTTTTGTTTCTTATCTATATTAATGATATTGCTGATGTGTTTGAATCAACCTCTCGTCTTTTTGCAGAGGATACTTATAGATTTGGAATTTCGTATTGAAAGTGTTGGGTCTTCGAATTTAAGAATCGGAGGTCAATACACAATTTTGAACCGTAAAAGACTTGCCTCCTTTGCGATAGGTTGGTTGGGTATGGTACTTTGTGAACGCTTGGTAACAAGCACAACTGGACTGGTGATAAGAATTTCCACTGCCTCGCTGATGGGGGCAATTAAGCCTTGCTGTAACAACTCATCCAGCTGGCAACGGCGAACTTCACGTTTGTATGGTGGCATTCTGTACGGACTTTGATACTTTGGCTTGACATCAGGGTAAGGCAAGATCTTTTGTTGCACTAGTTCTGTGAAACCTAGATCAGGGTTGTCCTTCGTGACAAACAAGCTTTTATGTAGACACGTAACAAAAATGTTAATGCAGTATGTTCCGTTTCCGACATGTGATCGGGAATGCTAAAATTTGCAAGAAAAAAGGAACAGGGGTGTCGTTTTGATCAGACTGTGGTAGAGTTGAAGTAGCTGAAGGCACATAGACATTCTGTACGAAATCTTCGGGCACATCTGTCGCTTCATGGTCAACCAACGTAATGTTCAAAATTGGCGATAGGTTTCCCGGAAAGAATAGTGATGGGAAGGGAAATTTTCACTGGTGCAGTGTTGCTGAGCGATACTGTTACAAGAGTTTTAGCTACCAGGATATGCTGGGTGAACACTGTTACTGCTTCTGGAACAAACGCCTTGAGATCCATACAACACGTTTTGGAAGTTTACCCCATACTACTATCTCCAAATTGGCTGGAATTACTGTTCGCTGTCCGCATGGCACTGAAGTGAAACCGAGAGCATATGAATAATCTGAAAAGTAAAGGATATCTTCATTCTCTGTGACGTATTGGGTACCTAACATTAATGGATGTGATGTATGCGGCAGGAAGTAAACATACACTTAATACATATTGCCACACACACGGATCTTAACATCAACAGTGCCAACGATAGAATGGTTAGATTGTTCGCTAGAAAAATTTAATCATTGGGTGCACCGTGTGTACCCATATCTCCTGGCGATCTTACCCTCAACTTATCTCTTGTTCCCGCTACATACAGTACCCATATCTCCTGGCGATCTTACCCTCAACATTATCTCCTGTTCCCGCTGCATACAGTCCCCAACTCTGCTGGCGATCTTACCCTCACCATTATCTCCTGTTCCCGCTGCATACAGTCCCCATCTCTCCTGGCGATCTCGCCCTCAACATTATCTCCTGTTACCGCTACATACAGTACCCATCTCTGCTGGCGATCTTACACTCAACATTATCTCCTGTTCCCGCTGCATACAGTACCCATCTCTGCTGGCGATCTTACCCTCAACATTATCTCCTGTTCCCGCTACATACAGTACCCATCTCTCCTGGCGATCTTACTCTCAATCTTTTGGATCACTATATCACGTGGCCCAATAAAAAACATAAAATAATTGTGAAATGCACTAATGTAACGGTTCCTGACTTGGAGCATGTATATTTTATAGTTAAAGTGTCAGGGTTTGACATTTTTTATGCCGAATTCTCTCCATTAATTGTCTATGGTATATTACAAATATTGGATGGATCTTAACAGCAGTAGACCAATAACGAGAAATTCCAAATTCTATGTTATAAGGCGTTACTTAGATTTACTTACCGTTTTGGGTGTTTAAAAATGGTGTCCAAGACACCTTGAGATGATTTTAAGGTCTTTTGACGCTTTTGTTTTGACGTCGACATCTTTGACGATTTCACTATATCACGTCGTTAACAACAATGGATACTAATCGCAGAGTCGAATACGGCAGAGATGGTTCGCCCATTGCGTACGCCCTCACCTGGACCCGCCCCTGTCAACATTATCTCCTGTTCCCGCTACATACAGTATACGTACCCATCTCTCCTGTCGATCACATACCCAAGATTATCTCCTGTTCCCGCTTCATACAGTACCTATCTTACCTGGTGTATTTTGGTTCGTTGTTCCAATGGTATGGATCAATGTCATTGTTATAACAAAAGAACATATTTACCATTGCCACATATTGACTGAGTGACACGCACTTATTGGTGAGTGCGGTCTGGGTGCTCGTTAATAGGTTGAAGACACATATATGGGACCTTTGGTTTGATTGATCAGACCACTGTATAAGTTCACATTAGATGTGAAAACTGTACTATATATAGTAACAGGAACGTTCTAACCAATAAATATACAGAAACACATTAGTGGAGAGGATCACACCAAGATGATTGACTACAGGTATGTGTCACAGAATTACTACAATGTAAATGATATAACTCATTGTGATATGTATTGACGGGAAACCCTGTACGACCTACCCGTGTTAAACCTATTTTCTACAAATCCTGTACTAGTTTGAGACTATCAAAACTGTTGTTTATATACCACAGACAGCTCACAGGGCTATACGACTGATCAAGTCTTGATCAATGATCCATAAAATGTAAATTTAAATGCACTACATACCATACAACTTGAATTTATTACGCAATATAAGTCCAGTTTTGCTAAACCTTTAAGTAAATAAAATAATAATTTACTGACATGAATATTTGGTACCATGTGATGTTTATTAGCCGGGTGAAGGTACTAACCGAGTTTGAGGGGGTGGGGGTGAGGGG
>NW_018407398.1:93511-114401 GCF_002113885.1 Mizuhopecten yessoensis | reverse complement strand
GGAAACAGCTGAGTGTAGTGAGTGTAACAAAGTAAGTAGGAGAAACAGCTGAGTGTAGTGAGTGTAACAAAGTTAGACGGAAACAGCTGAGTGTAGTAAGTGTAACAAAGTTAAAAGGAAACAGCTGGTTGTAAAATAGGTCATAGGATAAGTATCTACATACTAAATCATTTTATAGGATAAATGAGGATGTCTTTGTGTTATATATTACAGCTATAGATGAGGATGTTTGTGTGTTGTATATTACAGCTATAGATGAGGATATTTGTGTGTTGTATATTACAGCTATAGATGAGGATATTTGTGTGTTGTATATTACAGCTATAGATGAGGATGTTTTTGTGTTATATATTACAGCTATAGATGAGGATGTTTGTGTGTTGTATAATACAGATATAGATGAGGATGTTTGTGTGTTATATATTACAGCTATAGATGAGGATGTTTGTGTGTTGTATATTACAGCTATAGATGAGGATATTTGTGTGTTGTATATTACAGCTATAGATGAGGATATTTGTGTGTTGTATATTACAGCTATAGATGAGGATGTTTTTGTGTTATATATTACAGCTATAGATGAGGATGTTTGTGTGTTGTATAATACAGATATAGATGAGGATGTTTGTGTGTTATATATTACAGCTATAGATGAGGATGTTTGTGTGTTGTATATTACAGCTATAGATGAGGAAATTTGTGTGTTATAAGTTACAGCTATAGATGAGGATGTTTGTGTGTTATATATTACAGCTATAGATAAGGATGTTTGTGTGTTATATATTACAGCTATAGATGAGGATGTTTGTGTGTTATATATTACACCTATAGATAAGGATGTTTGTGTGTTATATATGACAGCTTTAGATGAGGATGTTTGTGTGTTTTATATTATAGCTTTAGATGAGAATGTTGGTGTGTTTTCTGCTGGTGCTTGTCCTATTGACATGTACAAATGGTCAGTTAGAGTGGCAAGAAATAGCCAGCCCTGTTCTGTCCCCTGACCCCCGTAGAGACGCAGGACTGGGCTATGATGCCTCCCGAAATCAACTTGTCCTGTTTGGAGGTAGACCAGGGACCAAGGATGATACATGGATATTTAACATTAGTTCAGGTAAGTTGTGACTACCCATCTGCAATAGACCTTATACTGGTTCTATCGGTTTTAGAATAACACCTATATAAGTACTTGTTATCTGATCGGGTCCAGAAGACCAGTGAGCTGATGACATGACACTTCGTCTGTTTGTGTTTGTCTTCAACCTTTTCTTTATACCACTTCTTCTAAAAAAACTAAATGGCCTATAGTCATGATATGTGTCTGGATGCTTTCTTAACTCATTCAACCCTGAATTTTCATAATGAACTATTCCAACCTTTGAATTGGAAGAGTTCAAGTGTGTCTTTAGGGGTGAATGAGTTAAAGGATGGAGTCTGACAAAGTTTGTGAAAAAAATGACCTTGACCTGCTCGCTCACATGGGTCAAATTTTTCAAAACATGCATTAAAACAACTTCTCCTGAAGAACCAAAAGGCCTAGAATTCTAATATTTAACTGATACGGAGCCCAACAATCTTTGCAGGGAAAATTGCCTTGATATACTTTCAGGGTAACAGGGGTTAATTATGTCAAAAGCTTTTAATACTTTCCTCTGAATAAGCCAAAAGCATAGAGTCATGATATGTTTACAGAATGGAACTTTCCAAACTTTGCAACAAAAAACACCTTCAAACCTATTATTTTTGATATTCCAGCCCTGTAACGCTATATTGAATTACTAGGGGAAATGAATACCTTCAGAATTTAGTCCTATTTACAGCTTATATTTCTTTTTCTCTTCGATAAAAGTATATATGCTATTCGACAAGGTTTAAATTAGATACAACACTCGCAGTGAGCTATAAAAGCCCTGAACCTCTTGATTAGAATGCTAGATAAATTGAAAGGAAACAGTTAAATTATAAGTATTGTGAGCTACTTGTAAAGATCGATGTTTTATTTCAGTAATGTCATGTAAAAGGTTTTGGCTTTGTATTTGTAACACAGGCACATGGAGATCTGTAAATACCATAACTCACCCAGCAGCAAGGTTCAGCTTTGTCAGTGGCCTGCAGGGTGACTATTTCTATGTATCTATGGGAGAGGGACTAGACCGACTATTCTACAACGACATATGGCGCTTCAGTCTGGTGTAAGTACAATCTAGATCTGTCTGAATATTAGTTTACCATTCAGTCTAGTGTAAGTACAATCTGTCTGAACGTGATATCCCCTTCAGTCTGGTGTAAGTACAATCTGTCTGAATGTGGTGTCCCCTTCACTCTGGTGTAAGTACAATCTGTCTGAACGTGAAATCCCCCTTCAGTCTGGTGTAAGTATAATCTGTCTGAATGTGGTGTCCCCTTCACTCTGGTGAAAGTACAATATGTCTGAATGTGAAGTCCCCCTTCAGTCTCGTGTAATTACAATCTGTTTGAATGTGAAGTCCCCCTTCAGCCTGGTGTAAGCACAATCTGTCTGAATGTGAAGTCCCTCTTCAGTCTGGTGTATTCTACAACGACATATGGCGCTTCAGTCTGGTGTAAGTACAATCTATCTGAATGTGAAGTCCCCCTTCAGTCTCGTGTAATTACAATCTGTTTGAATGTGAAGTCCCCCTTCAGCCTGGTGTAAGCACAATCTGTCTGAATGTGGTGTCCCCTTCACTCTGGTGAAAGTACAATATGTCTGAATGTGAAGTCCCCCTTCAGTCTCGTGTAATTACAATCTGTTTGAATGTGAAGTCCCCCTTCAGCCTGGTGTAAGTACAATCTGTCTGAATGTAAATTCCCCCTTCAGTCTGGTGTAAGTTCAATCTAGATCTGTCTGAATATTAGTTTACCATTCAGTCTAGTGTAAGTACAATCTGTCTGAATGTGATATCCCCTTCAGTCTGGTGAAAGTGAAATCTGTCTGAATGTGGTGTCCCCTTCACTCTGGTGAAAGTACAATATGTCTGAATGTGAAGTCCCCCTTCAGTCTCGTGTAATTACAATCTGTTTGAATGTGAAGTCCCCCTTCAGCCTGGTGTAAGTACAATCTGTCTGAATGGAAAGTCACCCTTCAGTCTGGTGTAAATACAATCTGTCTGAATGTAAAGTCCCTCTTCAGTCTGGTGTAAGTACAATCTATCTGAATGTGAAGTCCCCCTTCAGTCTCGTGTAATTACAATCTGTTTGAATGTGAAGTCCCCCTTCAGCCTGGTGTAAGCACAATCTGTCTGAATGTGAAGTCCCTCTTCAGTCTGGCGTAAGTACATTCTGTCTGGATGTTATATCCCCTTTAAAGTCTGATGTAAGTACAATCTGTCCGGATGTTATATCCCCCTTCAGTCTGGTGTAAGTATAATCTGTCTGAATGTGGTGTCCCCTTCACTCTGGTGAAAGTACAATATGTCTGAATGTGAAGTCCCCCTTCAGTCTCGTGTAATTACAATCTGTTTGAATGTGAAGTCCCCCTTCAGCCTGGTGTAAGTACAATCTGTCTGAATCTGGTGTCCCCCTTTCAGTCTGGTGTAAGAACAATCAGTCTGAATGTGGTGTCCCCCTTTCAGTCTGGGGTAAGTGCAATCTGTCTGAATGTGAAGTCCCCTTTCACTCTGTTGTAAGCACAATCTGTCTGAATGTGGTGTCCCCCTTCCGTCTGGTGTAAGTACAAACTGTCTGAATGTGGTGTCCCCTTCACTCTGGTGTAAGTACAATCTGTCTGAACGTGAAATCCCCCTTCAGTCTGGTGTAAGTATAATCTGTCTGAATGTGGTGTCCCCTTCACTCTGGTGTAAGTACAATCTGTCTGAATGGAAAGTCACCCTTCAGTCTGGTGTAAGTACCATCTGTCTGAATGTAAAGTCACCCTTCAGTCTGGCGTAAGTACAATCTGTCTGAATGTGAAGTCCCTCTTCAGTCTGGTGTATTCTACAACGACATATGGCGCTTCAGTCTGGTGTAAGTTCAATCTAGATCTGTCTGAATATTAGTTTACCATTCGGTCTAGTGTAAGTACAATCTGTCTGAACGTGATATCCCCCTCAGTCTGGTGTAAGTACAATCTGTCTGACCGTCGTGTCCACCTTCAGTCTGGTGTAAGTACAATCCTGAATATTAGTTTACCATTCAGTCTAGTGCAAGTACAATCTGTCTGAACGTGATATCCCCCTCAGTCTGGTGTAAGTACAATCTGTCTAAATATGGTGTCCCCCTTTCAGTCTGGTGTAAAAACAATCAGTCTGAATGTGGTGTCCCCCTTTCAGTCTGGTGTAAGAACAATCAGTCTGAATGTGGGGTCCCCCTTTCAGTCTGGTGTAAGTGCAATCTGTCTGAATGTGGTGTCCCCCTTCAGCCTGGTGTAAGTACAATCTGTCTGAACGTGATTTCCCCTTCAGTCTGGTGTAAGTACAATCCTGAATATTAGTTTACCATTCAGTCTAGTGTAAGTACAGTCTGTCTGAACGTGATATCCCCTTCAGTCTGGTGTAAGTACAAACTTTCTGAATGTGAAGTCCCCTTCAGTCTGGTGTAAGTACAAACTGTCTGAATGTGGTGTCCCCTTCACTCTGGTGTAAGTACAAACTGTCTGAATGTGGTGTCCCCTTCACTCTGGTGAAAGTACAATATGTCTGAATGTGAAGTCCCCCTTCGGTCTGGTGTAGGTACAATATGTCTGAATGTGGTGTCCCCCTTTCAGTCTGGTGTAAGAACAATCAGTCTGAATGTGGGGTCCCCCTTTCAGTCTGGTGTAAGTGCAATCTGTCTGAATGTGAAGTCCCCCTTCAGTCTCGTGTAATTACAATCTGTTTGAATGTGAAGTCCCCCTTCAGCCTGGTGTAAGTACAATCTGTCTGAATGGAAAGTCACCCTTCAGTCTGGTGTAAGTACCATCTGTCTGAATGTAAAGTCACCCTTCAGTCTGGCGTAAGTACAATCTGTCTGAATGTGAAGTCCCTCTTCAGTCTGGTGTATTCTACAACGACATATGGCGCTTCAGTCTGGTGTAAGTACAATCTATCTGAATGTGAAGTCCCCCTTCAGTCTCGTGTAATTACAATCTGTTTGAATGTGAAGTCCCCCTTCAGCCTGGTGTAAGTGCAATCTGTCTGAATGTGGTGTCCCCTTTCAGTCTGGTGTAAGTAGAATCTGTCTGAATATGGTGTCCCCCTTTCAGTCTGGTGTAAAAACAATCAGTCTGAATGTGGTGTCCCCCTTTCAGTCTGGTGTAAGAACAATCAGTCTGAATGTGGGGTCCCCCTTTCAGTCTGGTGTAAGTGCAATCTGTCTGAATGTGAAGTCCCCTTTCACTCTGTTGTAAGCACAATCTGTCTGAATGTGGTGTCCCCCTTCCGTCTGGTGTAAGTACAAACTGTCTGAATGTGGTGTCCCCTTCACTCTGGTGTAAGTACAAACTGTCTGAATGTGGTGTCCCCTTCACTCTGGTGAAAGTACAATATGTCTGAATGTGAAGTCCCCCTTCGGTCTGGTGTAAGTACAATCTGTCTGAATGGAAAGTCACCCTTCAGTCTGGTGTAAGTACAATTTGTCTGAATGTAAAGTCACCCTTCAGTCTGGCGTAAGTACAATCTGTCTGAATGTGATATCCCCTTCAGTCTGGTGAAAGTGAAATCTGTCTGAATGTGGTGTCCCCTTTCAGTCTGGTGTAAGTACAATCTGTCTGAATATGGTGTCCCCCTTTCAGTCTGGTGTAAGTACATTTATAACACTGGAGACCTTTTTGGTGTTTTATTATATTTTTCATCGATGGTCGCCTTCATTATGTCGTATATTTAAACAGAATAATTTTGAAATTAACTGAACATTCCAGAACAGAGACCTGGGAGGAATTGCCTGCTCAAAAGAAGCCGGACCATCTTAGGTACATGTATAATAATATTAGTTATATAAATTAAAAAACAACAATAACTGCTTTGTAAACAATCTGTGTTTAAATGAATATTCACATTGATGATTATTAAATTCAAAATCAAACACTCTGTCTTTAACTCAAATATATCTATATGGAAAACATGAAAGATGTAAAGAAGCTCAACAAATGAAAGGAAACATTTTTAGACTCAGTAAATGTATGTTGGCGGTTGTTGACAGTGTCAGCCAGTTGGATGTTGTTAGACTCAGTAAATGTATGTTGGATTTTGTTTACAGTGCCAGCCAGTGGGATGAGAAGACGATGGCCACCATGCCAGAGGCACGCTACGGTGCCGCAGGTGGCATCCACTCTCAGGGATCCAGCCTTTTTGTCCACCAGGGCTTTTCAACCCGTCGCTACTTTGATACCTTTTCCTACAATGTTTTAAATCAAAGCTGGTCTGCAGGTACACAGTAAGATTATTTAGATCCCAAAACAAACGTGCTTGTTTGAACCTTTTATTAAAACAAGTCTATTATGATCATTTATTGGTGGTGCACATGAACAGATGTTATATCAACGAACCTTTCCTGGCTGAAAAGAGTGCTTTTGATTGGCTGAGTTTGATATCACAAGATCTACTATGCCTCTACATTTGATTGGCTGTATAATATGATAGGTGCAATTTCTCCAATTTTGATTGGCTGAGTAATATGATAGGTGAAATGTTTCCATGTTTGACTGGCTAAGTTATGTATCTTTACAGAGTATTGTGCTGGCTCTGTGTGTAACCCGTACAACCCAAGCTACCCCCACGCCAGGTGTCTACACGCCGGAGCCATGGCCGCTCCTCATCAGTTAGTCGTGTTTGGAGGATGTATGAGGTGAGTTCTTCATAAACATAATCCAAAATGCTTCAGACACATATTAATCAGATGTGACAGATATTAATTGTACATAGGATTACGGTCGCCTTCTAGCTTCACTCTAGAGGAAATTTCCCTTTAGCTCAGTGGTAGAGTGTCCGAAAAAAAAGGATTCTAAGCAGATTAGCAAGAATAATTCTTGTATATATTTTGTGAATCAGTGCAAACCTGTTAATAGTTATTTGTTATAACAATTTTAATATAAATTTGTATCACAGATATATGATACAGCGATTGTGTAGTACATGTATATAAATGTATAACTGATATGTAGGTTTAGAATTTTGGTTAAAAAGGAGGCTTTGTCGATATGGATGTATTAACAGGTGGTCATGTCCCCAGGAGACTCCTGGGTCTATAGTTCATTGAGTATTGGTGTTTGTTTCAGTGGAGGGTTTACGGGCGGTCATGTCCCCAGGAGACTCCTGGGTCTATAGTTCATTGGGTATTTGTGTTGGTTTCAGTGGTGATATTAACAGGGGGTCAAGTCCCCAGGAGACTCCTGGATCTATAGTGCATTGAGTTTTGATGTTTGTTTCAGTGTAGGATTAACAGGGGGTCATGTCCACAGGAGACTCCTGGATCTATAGTGCATTGAGTATTGATGTTTGTTTCAGTGGAGGATTAACAGGGGGTCATGTCCCCGGGAGACTCCTGGGTCTATAGTTCATTGAGTATTGGTGTTTGTTTCAGTGAAGGATTCACAGGCGGTCAATGTCCCCAGGAGACTCCTGGGTCTATAGTTCATTGAGTATTGGTGTTGGTTTCAGTGGAGATATTAACAGGGGGTCAAGTCCCCAGGAGACTCCTGGATCTATAGGGCATTGAGAATTGAGGTTTGTTTCAGTGGAGGATTAACAGGGGGTCATGTCCCCAGGAGACTCCTGGGTCTATAGTGCATTGAGTATTGGTGTTTGTTTCAGTGGAGGATTTAAAGGCGGTCAATGTCCCCAGGAGACTCCTGGATCTATAGTTCATTAGTATTGGTGTTTGTTTCAGTGGAGGATTTACAGGCGGTCATGTCCCCCGGAGACTCCTGGGTCTATAGTTCATTGAGTATTGGTGTTTGTTTCAGTGGAGGGTTTACGGGCGGTCATGTCCCCAGGAGACTCCTGGGTCTATAGTTCATTGAGTATTGATGTTTGTTTCAGTGGAGGATTTACAGGCGGTCATGTCCCCCGGAGACTCCTGGGTCTATAGTTCATTGAGTATTGATGTTTGTTTCAGTGGAGGATTTACAGGCGGTCATGTCCCCAGGAGACTCCTGGGGCTATAGTTCATTGAGTATTGGTGTTGGTTTCAGTGGAGGATTTACAGGCGGTCATGTCCCCAGGAGACTCCTGGGGCTATAGTTCATTGAGTATTGGTGTTTGTTTCAGTGGAGGATTAACAGGCGGTCATGTCCCCAGGAGACTCCTGGGTCTATAGTGCATTGAGTATTGGTGTTTGTTTCAGTGGAGGATTAACAGGCGGTCATGTCCCCAGGAGACTCCTGGGTCTATAGTTCATTGAGTATTGGTGTTGGTTTCAGTGGAGATATTAACAGGGGGTCAAGTCCCCAGGAGACTCCTGGATCTATAGTGCATTGAGTATTGATGTTTGTTTCAGTGGAGGATTAACAGGCGGTCATGTCCCCAGGAGACTCCTGGGTCTATAGTGCATTGAGTATTGATGTTTGTTTCAGTGGAGGATTTACAGGCGGTCATGTCCCCAGGAGACTCCTGGATCTATAGTTCATTGAGTATTGGTGTTTGTTTCAGTGGAGGATTAACAGGGGGCCCCTGTCCCTCAGGAGACTCCTGGATCTATAACAGTCAAACCAACTCATGGACAAGGATAGATGGCTGTCCCACTCCAAGGTCAGTCATTCGTTACAAAATCTCTTGGTGGTTCTGTTTATAGAAGTGTAGAAATGATTCCCCTTCAACGAAGATAGGAGGGTATACATAATTCAGTTTATCTGTCTGTAGACACAAGCTTGTCCCGAAAATCTTCATACAGCTGAAAATTGTGAAACTTCATTGAGATTGTCAACCCACTTCATAGTTGCGCACCTGCCATTTAAATTTTTAGGTCACCTGAGCTTTGCTCAAGTGACCTATTCCAATCACTTTTGGTCCGTCGTCGTCCGTCGTCCGTCGTACGTCGTGCGTCGTGCGTAAACTTTTACATTATCAACTTCTTCTCAAGAACCAGTGGATGGAATTTTTTCAAACTTGGTCAGAATCATCCTTGGTATATGAGGCTACCAAATTGTAAAATTGGAATTCCTACCCCAACCCTAGGGGCCAGGGCGGGGCCCAAAAGGGAAAATTAACCAATATTTCAAAAATCTTCTTCTCCAGACTCAGAGGTATTACAGTCATTTTCTCTGCATGGATGGAAAGATCATCAGGGGCTTTATTTAAATTGTAAATTTCCGGACCCCCGAGCTATCCGTTCTCCCTTGGGGAGGGGGTAAAGTTTACTATAGTTTGATTAGGGAAACCACACTTTTGGGTATATTTTGACAATTTTCTTTTGGAAATTATTTTTTACTTGGTCAGAATCATCCTTGGAGGAGGAAGATGGTTTTAAATTGTAAAATTGGGATTCCTACCCCAACCCTAGGGGCCAGGGCGGGGCCCAAAAGGGAAAATTTACCAATATTTCAAAAAGTGAAGTTTACTATAGTTTATATAGGGAAACAACACTTTTGGGTATATTTTGACAATTTTCTGTTGGAAATTATTTTTCCTTGGTCAGAATCATCCTTGGAGGAGGCAGATGGTTTTAAATTGTAAAATTGGGATTCCTCCCCCAACCCTAGGGGCCAGGGCGGGCCCAAAAGGGAAATTTAACCAATATTTCATAAATCTTCTTCTCCAGACTCAGAGGTATTACAGTCATTTTTTCTGCATGGATGGAAAGATCATTAGGGGCTTTATTTAAATTGTAAATTTCAGGAACCCCGAGCTATCCGTTCTCCCTTGGGGAGGGGGTAAAGTTTACTATAGTTTGATTAGGGAAACCACACTTTTGGGTATATTTTGACAATTTTCTGTTGGAAATTATTTTTACTTGGTCAGAATCATCCTTGGAGGAGGGAGATGGTTTTAAATTGTAAAATTGGGATTCCTACCCCAACCCTAGGGGCCAGGGCGGGCCCAAAAGGGAAATTTAACCAATATTTCATAAATCTTCTTCTCCAGACTCAGAGGTATTACAGTCATTATCTCTGCATGGATGGAAAGATCATCAGGGGCTTTATTTAAATTGTAAATTTCAGGAACCCCGAGCTATCCGTTCTCCCTTGGGGAGGGGGTAAAGTTTACTATAGTTTGATTAGGGAAACCACACTTTTGGGTATATTTTGACAATTTTCTGTTGGAAATTATTTTTACTTGGTCAGAATCATCCTTGGAGGTGGAAGATGGTTTTAAATTGTAAAATTGGGATTCCTACCCCAACCCTAGGGGCCAGGGCGGGGCCCAAAAGGGAAAATTTACCAATATTTCAAAAAGTGAAGTTTACTATAGTTTATATAGGGAAACAACACTTTTGGGAATATATTTTATCCATTTTCAGCAGAAAATTACTCAAACTTAGTCAGAATCATCTTTGGTGAAGGAGAGTATTACTTTGGAAAATTGGGATTCCTGCCCCCTCCCCAGGGACCAGGACGGGGCCCCAAAGGGAACAATTACCAATATTTTCAAATTCTTATCCTTTGATGACATGACAAGTATTGTATTTCACTTAGTTTACATGCTGATTTCAACATCACATCCAAACAATAAAATAAAGCTACCAGTACCTATGATATAACTCAGGTGACCGCTAAGGCCCTTGGGCCTCTTGTTATCTAGCCGTTTTCATAGATATCATGCACCTATTTACGAAAGTTAGCTAAAATTTTGTCCCGTGCCTGTCTGTTTTGCTATTTCACTTTTGAGTTACTAGATTTGGCCTTTGATGTTATTCTTTCCAAAGGTTTGTTTGGGGAATATCTTCTAATGTTCTACCTTAATTAGCCAGATTTCTTTATCATTTCACCTGGTGCAACCAGGTACCTATACAAAAACATTTTGTAATGGCGGAGGGTCAAGTACAAAAAGTAGGTTATTGTGACCTTTGGTTTAACTTATGACCTCAACCTTTGAAAAAGTTCACCTGGTATATATCTTGTATAGTATTTCACCTGGTGCAACCAAATATGTTATGCATGTCCATCTTGGGATGGGGGGTCAAGGACAGACTGAAGGTCAATGTGACCGACTGTTTGGTCTTTGACCTCAACCTTCTTAATAAAGTCAGGGGCATATCTTCTATATTGTTCCACCTTGAGTGACCAGATTTGGTATGCAATACATCTTTGGTTGGCGGAGGGTTAAGTACAAGAACTATGTCACTGTGATCTATATCCTAAAATAAGTGTGCAAAGAAATCATTACTGTAAAGGGGACGATGGCTTGTCTTGGAATGATTGGCTTTTGCTCATTTTGAAATTATTATTTTTTTCTCAAAGAACTATTCCTGCAGTTCTTGTTGCAGGCAGGGGGTATTCTGCAGGGGGTATTCTGGCAAAAACTCAAGTTTGTGTATATGCTTGCAAAACATTTAAATTTATTACAATTCTGTATAATGATACACGATTTAAGAGGTGAAATGAGAGGCTATAGAGTCAGGGTAATTTTTACATTTTAACATTTGAGAAACAATACAAAAATAACCTGAAAAAAGTAAAACTCAATTGTGACATGACAAAATTTGACGAATTCAGATGATCAGTAACAAATAAAAAGTTTTAAGTAATAATGTATGAAATTAGTGACCAAATGGTATATTTAACTTGAAGGACTATTACTCTTTATCAATGATATTATATCAGGTAATACAGGCAAATACAAATGTTTGTTGTATTTTAAATAAGTTTAATGCATAATATTTGTATTGCAGGGTTTATGGAACAATGGCAGCAATTCCTAGCTCTGATGGAAGCCGCAGATTGGTCTTATATGGAGGTGTTGAGGAGCTCCGTCAGGTCCTCAAGGTAAATAACAGAATGGTTGTAACACACTGTTAGGTACTGTATAGAGGTGTCGAGGAGCTCCGTCAGGTCCTCTAGGTAAATAACAGAATGATTGTAAGACACTGTTAGGTATTCAATAGAGGTGTTGAGGAGGTCCGTCAGGTCCTAAAGGTAAATAACAGAATGATTGTAACACATTGTTAGGTACTTTATATAGGTGTTGAGGAGGTGTTGAGGAGCTTCGTCAGGTCCTCAAGGTGAATAACAGAATGATTGTAACACATTGTTAGGTACTTTATATAGGTGTTGAGGAGGTGTTGAGGAGCTTCGTCAGGTCCTCAAGGTGAATAACAGAATGATTGTAACACACTGTTAGGTACCGTATAGAGGTGTTGAGGAGCTCCGTCAGTAGAGGTGTTGAGGAGCTTCGTCAGGTCCTCAAGGTGAATAACAGAATGATTGTAACACACTGTTAGGTACTGGATAGAGGTGTTGAGGCGCTCCGTCAGGTCCTCAAGGTAAATAACAATGATTGTAACACACTGTTAGGTACTGTATAAAGGTGTTGAGGAGCTCCGTCAGGTCCTCAAGGTAAATACCAGAATGATTGTAACACATTGTTAGGTACTGTATAGAGGAGTTGAGGAGCTCCGTCAGGTCCTCAAGGTAAATACCAGAATGATTGTAACACATTGTTAGGTACTTTATATAGGTGTTGAGGAGGTGTTGAGGAGCTTCGTCAGGTCCTCAAGGTGAATAACAGAATGATTGTAACACACTGTTAGGTACCGTATAGAGGTGTTGAGGAGCTTCGTCAGGTCCTCAAGGTGAATAACAGAATGATTGTAACACACTGTTAGGTACCGTATAGAGGTGTTGAGGAGCTCCGTCAGTAGAGGTGTTGAGGAGCTTCGTCAGGTCCTCAAGGTGAATAACAGAATGATTGTAACACATTGTTAGGTACTTTATATAGGTGTTGAGGAGGTGTTGAGGAGCTTCGTCAGGTCCTCAAGGTGAATAACAGAATGATTGTAACACATTGTTAGGTACTTTATATAGGTGTTGAGGAGGTGTTGAGGAGCTTCGTCAGGTCCTCAAGGTGAATAACAGAATGATTGTAACACACTGTTAGGTACTGGATAGAGGTGTTGAGGAGCTCCGTCAGGTCCTCAAGGTAAATACCAGAATGATTGTAACACATTGTTAGGTACTGTATATAGGTGTTGAGGAGGTGTTGAGGAGCTTCGTCAGGTCCTCAAGGTGAATAACAGAATGATTGTAACACACTGTTAGATACTGTATAGAGGTGTTGAGGAGCTCCGTCAGGTCTTCAAGGTAAATAACAGAATGATTGTAACACAATGTTAGGTACTGTATATAGGTGTTGAGGAGCTCCGTCAGGTCCTCAAGGTAAATACCAGAATGATTGTAACACATTGTTAGGTACTGTATAGAGGAGTTGAGGAGCTCCGTCAGGTCCTCAAGGCAAATAACAGAATGATTGTAACACACTGTTAGGTGCTGTATAGAGGTGTTGAGGAGCTCCGTCAGGTCTTCAAGGTAAATAACAGAATGATTGTAACACCCTGTTAGGTACTGTATAGAGGTGTTGAGGAGCTTCGTCAGGTACTCAAGGCAAATAACAGAATGATTGTAACACATTGTTAGGGACTGTATATAGGTGTTGAGGAGGTGTTGAGGAGCTTCGTCAGGTCCTCAAGGTGAATAACAGAATGATTGTAACACACTGTTAGGTACTGGATAGAGGTGTTGAGGCGCTCCGTCAGGTCCTCAAGGTAAATAACAGAATGATTGTAACACATTGTTAGGTACTGTATATAGGTGTTGAGGAGCTCCGTCAGGTCCTCAAGGTAAATAACAGAATGATTGTAACACACTGTTAGGTACTGTATAGAGGTGTTGAGGAGCTCCGTCAGGTCCTCAAGGTAAATAACAGAATGATTGTAACACACTGTTAGGTACTGTATAGAGGTGTTGAGGAGCTCCGTCAGGTCCTCAAGGTAAATAACAGAATGATTGTAACACACTGTTAGGTACTGTATAGAGGTGTTGAGGAGCTCCGTCAGGTCCTCAAGGTAAATAACAGAATGATTGTAACACACTGTTAGGTACTGTATAGAGGTGTTGAGGAGCTCCGTCAGGTCCTCAAGGTAAATAACAGAATGATTGTAACACACTGTTAGGTACTGTATAGAGGTGTTGAGGAGCTCCGTCAGGTCCTCAAGGTAAATAACAGAATGATTGTAACACACTGTTAGGTACTGTATAGAGGTGTTGAGGAGCTCCGTCAGGTCCTCAAGGTAAATAACAGAATGATTGTAACACACTGTTAGGTACTGTATAGAGGTGTTGAGGAGCTCCGTCAGGTCCTCAAGGTAAATAACAGAATGATTGTAACACACTGTTAGGTACTGTATAGAGGTGTTGAGGAGCTCCGTCAGGTCCTCAAGGTAAATAACAGAATGATTGTAACACACTGTTAGGTACTGTATAGAGGTGTTGAGGAGCTCCGTCAGGTCCTCAAGGTAAATAACAGAATGATTGTAACACACTGTTAGGTACTGTATAGAGGTGTTGAGGAGCTCCGTCAGGTCCTCAAGGTAAATAACAGAATGATTGTAACACACTGTTAGGTACTGTATAGAGGTGTTGAGGAGCTCCGTCAGGTCCTCAAGGTAAATAACAGAATGATTGTAACACACTGTTAGGTACTGTATAGAGGTGTTGAGGAGCTCCGTCAGGTCCTCAAGGTAAATAACAGAATGATTGTAACACACTGTTAGGTACTGTATAGAGGTGTTGAGGAGCTCCGTCAGGTCCTCAAGGTAAATAACAGAATGATTGTAACACACTGTTAGGTACTGTATAGAGGTGTTGAGGAGCTCCGTCAGGTCCTCAAGGTAAATAACAGAATGATTGTAACACACTGTTAGGTACTGTATAGAGGTGTTGAGGAGCTCCGTCAGGTCCTCAAGGTAAATAACAGAATGATTGTAACACACTGTTAGGTACTGTATAGAGGTGTTGAGGAGCTCCGTCAGGTCCTCAAGGTAAATAACAGAATGATTGTAACACACTGTTAGGTACTGTATAGAGGTGTTGAGGAGCTCCGTCAGGTCCTCAAGGTAAATAACAGAATGATTGTAACACACTGTTAGGTACTGTATAGAGGTGTTGAGGAGCTCCGTCAGGTCCTCAAGGTAAATAACAGAATGATTGTAACACACTGTTAGGTACTGTATAGAGGTGTTGAGGAGCTCCGTCAGGTCCTCAAGGTAAATAACAGAATGATTGTAACACACTGTTAGGTACTGTATAGAGGTGTTGAGGAGCTCCGTCAGGTCCTCAAGGTAAATAACAGAATGATTGTAACACACTGTTAGGTACTGTATAGAGGTGTTGAGGAGCTCCGTCAGGTCCTCAAGGTAAATAACAGAATGATTGTAACACACTGTTAGGTACTGTATAGAGGTGTTGAGGAGCTCCGTCAGGTCCTCAAGGTAAATAACAGAATGATTGTAACACACTGTTAGGTACTGTATAGAGGTGTTGAGGAGCTCCGTCAGGTCCTCAAGGTAAATAACAGAATGATTGTAACACACTGTTAGGTACTGTATAGAGGTGTTGAGGAGCTCCGTCAGGTCCTCAAGGTAAATAACAGAATGATTGTAACACACTGTTAGGTACTGTATAGAGGTGTTGAGGAGCTCCGTCAGGTCCTCAAGGTAAATAACAGAATGATTGTAACACACTGTTAGGTACTGTATAGAGGTGTTGAGGAGCTCCGTCAGGTCCTCAAGGTAAATAACAGAATGATTGTAACACACTGTTAGGTACTGTATAGAGGTGTTGAGGAGCTCCGTCAGGTCCTCAAGGTAAATAACAGAATGATTGTAACACACTGTTAGGTACTGTATAGAGGTGTTGAGGAGCTCCGTCAGGTCCTCAAGGTAAATAACAGAATGATTGTAACACACTGTTAGGTACTGTATAGAGGTGTTGAGGAGCTCCGTCAGGTCCTCAAGGTAAATAACAGAATGATTGTAACACACTGTTAGGTACTGTATAGAGGTGTTGAGGAGCTCCGTCAGGTCCTCAAGGTAAATAACAGAATGATTGTAACACACTGTTAGGTACTGTATAGAGGTGTTGAGGAGCTCCGTCAGGTCCTCAAGGTAAATAACAGAATGATTGTAACACACTGTTAGGTACTGTATAGAGGTGTTGAGGAGCTCCGTCAGGTCCTCAAGGTAAATAACAGAATGATTGTAACACACTGTTAGGTACTGTATAGAGGTGTTGAGGAGCTCCGTCAGGTCCTCAAGGTAAATAACAGAATGATTGTAACACACTGTTAGGTACTGTATAGAGGTGTTGAGGAGCTCCGTCAGGTCCTCAAGGTAAATAACAGAATGATTGTAACACACTGTTAGGTACTGTAGAGAGGAGTTGAGGGCTGATCCCTAATTTTCAGCGATAGCCTCATAGTTTACTTATTTAAAACTTACTTCAAACTGTAATTTCAGTTAAATTTGAATTGTGATTTTTAAAATGGATCTAAATAACATGTCATCCATTTTATGGAATAATTATATGTTGTTTTGATATCTACATATTGTTTATGTCACATGCAAATTGATTTCACTTGTTATCAATTATAAGCCAAATTACACGGCGTTACGACTATTCCTGATATGATCACATTTTCACCTTGTTAATGTTCTGTTCGTATCTACAGGAAAATTTATTTGACCACATTTGTTTTCTTTTAATATCCAACATAATTTGCTCAGTGAGGTTGATACTTTTGAAAATGGTGAATCAAGGTGGTCTTTCATTTCAGACAAGCGTTTCTGAAGCTGACGAAGTGTCTGTTTTAGACCCAGATGGTCTGGTATGGTATCGACAAAAAGCCACGTATCTGGTAAGTAGCCTTCCACCACTGGGTCGTGGGTTCGAGGCCTTTGTGGGAAGGAGTGGACAGGTACTGACCGTAGGTCGGTCCTTTTTTAGGGGTTTCCTTGACCACCAAGACCTGGCAATTGTAACAGATAATAAAATAGAAGAGAAAAGATCAATATTACATATGACTAATGAAGATCTTATTAATTGGTGGGTGCCAATTTCCCAGAAAGGACCATTAGTAAAAGAACATGTACTGTTGTATTAAAATAAGTGTCCAGTCTGCCAGTGGGAACTTTCCTGCTCATAAAATCCCCTGTTTCAGACTTCTCCTCCAGCATTGCGTGCGTCGTCCTCCATGGCAACTACTTCCACTGGTGTTTACATGTTTGGAGGGATTTTATTAGAATCGTGAGTACATTCATTTAAGGTCCTTGTTACTCTGGACACTTAGGCACGATAGTCTAGTGGTAGGAGGCCGGGATCGTGACCGAAGGGTTGCGGGTTCGATCACGACACGGCACTGTGTTGTTTCTTTGAGCAAGATACTTTACTTCGCTTGTTCCAGTCTCCTCAGCTGTAAATGAGTATGTGGTTGGGCAGTGCTAGAATTGTTGAATGCTGGCTGTGAGCGCCGAAATGGCAGCACGATTGTATGCTCCCAAGGGAGTTGAGAGAGATATAGGCTGGTTGAAAAGGCCCTATAACCATGGATAATAACATGTGAACCGCTCTGAGACGACCTACAAACTAGGTTGTGATAAAGCGGTATATAAGAACCTCAAATTATTATTATTATTATCATTACTTGGTATTATGTGTACAGTGTAACTTTGTTAGTCAGGATAATTTATTAATGTGTATAGTATAACCCTGTTAGTCTGGATACTTTGGTTTGTGTGTAAAGTGGAATGTCGTTATTCTGGATACTTTGGTTTGTGTTTGCAGTGTAACCTTGTTAGTCAGGATAATTTATTTATGTGTATAGTATAACCCTGTTGGTCTGGATACTTTGGTTTGAGTGTGAAGTGGAATGTCGTTATTCTGGATACTTTTGTTGATATTTGCAGTGTAACCTTGTTTTATTTTGACAGAGGAGATGTCACCAACGACCTGTGGCTACTGAGTGGCACAGCCGCAGACACCACGACGGCCCGCATGCTGCCATGCACCAAGCACTTTGCTAATTGGATTCTCCTTCATGGTATCTTTATGACATTCGGTTGGGGTGGCTTCCTCACCTGGGGAGCACTCATTGCTCGGTATTTCAATGCCAAAGGCAAACTTTGGTTTAAGTTCCACGTATCATTTCAGGTATGTTTACATTGACTTTTGTCTTCTTACTCCATCTAGATAGGAAGTAGAATAAGCGATGATGTCACAAGTGTCCAATAAGCTGCATGAACTGTCCATTAAATTTGACTAACTGTTCAATAAGTTATCCACCTGTCTTATACGTGTTTCCCTTATTAGTCAGAAGTGACATCACATTCTATAGAATAGATATAGCCAAATGGGAGCAATTCAGCAATCAAGCAATATACCTAAAAGAAAAAAGGCCCAGAGGGCCTGTATCACTCACATGGACAATTAAGCAGTCATAGCAAAATATCCCATTAAATATTATACTGAACTACAAATATTTCAATCGCAAACTTCGTCAGGCTCTATTCGTGGAAGCTACCAACAAGATATTATTATATGATTCTATGCTTTTGGAATTTTTGAATTGTTTGACATATTTGTCCCTGTGACCTTGAAATTGAATCAAGGTCATTTTCTTTCACAAACTTTGTTGGCTCTATCCCAAGAAGCTACCAGCCAAATATTATGACTTTTAGCCTTTGGATTATTCAGAAGAAGTCAATTGAAGTGTTTAACATATTTGATCCCTGTGACCTTGAAAATAGGTCAAAGTAATTTTCATTTTCAAACATGTCGGCCTCCATTCTAAGAAGCTACCAGCCAAATATTAGGATTTTATGCCTTTTGGTTCTTCAGAACAAGTTGTTTGAAGTGTTGTTGACCTCTGTGACCTTTAAAGTAGGTTGAGGTCATTTTCATTCACAAACTTTTGTGAGCTTTATCCCAAGAAGCCACCAGCCAAATACTATGATTCTATGACTTTCAATCATTCAAAAATTGTTTGATGTTTCTGACATATTTGACCCCTGTGACGTAGAAAGCAGGTCGCGATCATTTTCATTCGCAAACTTTGTCGTGCTCAATCTGAAAGAAGTTACCAGCCAAATATTAAGATTCTATACCTTTCAGTTCTCCGGAAGAAGTTATTTGAAACATTTGACACATTTGACCCTTGTGACCTTGAAAGTAGGTCAAGGTCATTTTCGTTCTCAAACTCTCTTACCGACGAAGCTTTCAGCCAAATATTATGACTCTAGGTACATCCTTTTTTCGGGAGAAGTCGTTTAAAGGGAAAGTTGACGGACGACCTACGCCGCGCCATGAAATAAGCTCTCTAGCTCTTCGGGCAGATGAGCTAAAAGGCAAACAGATGGATGTTATGCCACCCACAGGTGATATGACTGATTAGTTACATCTGGTGCCGTGTTTGATATATTACAGGTGATAGGACTAGTGCTAGCTACAATTGGTACAGTGTTTGCAGTCCTCTCCGTACAGTCTCAACATTTCATGTTTGCCCATGGCATAATAGGTATTGTTGTGATGCTACTAGGCCTTCTCCAGCCTTTCAATGCATTCTTGTAAGTATACCAAAAAAACATTTCTTGCATTGCTTATTTTTACTGTAATGTTAACGAGTACTTTAATGTTTTAGTGTCCACATTCAAATGTTTGTCTGTTTCACTACATCCGTTTTCTTCCTAATTTTTTTCTTTATATTTTCCACATTAAAAGGACAAATTTGATGATGTTAAACGATTTAAATGAGTATCATCCCAAATTATGTGATGGAAAAGCAGCAAACATAAATTAAAACAGAACAGGGCTTTTGTGGCCATATAAAAGGTTCAAGCTTATATTAGCAGAGCCAAGAAATAATTGATAATCCTGAATGATTATGAATTATTTTCAGCCGCGGCAACAGACCAGAGGTAGGACAGTCGAGAACTTTGCGTCGAAAGATTTGGGAATTTATCCACCATTTTAGCGGTCGCATTGCTGTTTTGCTGGCCCTTATAAATATAAGCTTGGGCGTGTTTTTGGCAGTAGTACAAACCACTCTCTGGGCTCTCTGGTATGCCTACTTTGCTGTGCTACTGGTACTGGTGCTTATTGCTGAGATTTTCCGTGGGTTCACCAAGGAAGGACGTCTTCATCCCCAAGTACGTCCCTCAAATGATAAAACCCCCGAGGCAAATTATGAAGTTCCTGAGTCCACTGGAAAGACCAACTATATCAATCCAGGATATGATTCCAAAATCTCGGTGAAAGAAGATTAGTTTTTGACATTTTAACTTGTGATTCTATTGTATATCAAGAGTGGATACTTACTTCTGAGCTACATATGTATATGGACAGTTAATGATGAAGTATTGTTTGGACCGCTAGTCCATTTGTCTATACATGTAATCTAGTTTGGACAAATTGTCCATAAATGTAATCTTGATTGACCACTTGTCTGTTTGTCCATATATGTAATCTTGATTAGACACTTGTCTCTCAGTTTGCATTACAGGATAAGTTGTCAAAACTAATCACCATTGAGAATATTTCTGTTTGAAATTGGTATTTCTATTTATATATGATATTTAGCTGTCGAAAGTTAAGATATTCTTTTATGCGTAAATTCAGATATAAAGTTTAGTAAGACAGCGATAAACTCAGGTCTGTGTCCCAGTGATGCCCAGTTTAGACAGAGTTCACTTTACGACCAGATATATCTATTTATGTTACGGAAAGTAAATAAAAAAAGTAAACCAAACGACTACAGAACTTCTCTGTTTTTTATTCAAAGCTTAAAATAGTGAACAACACGTGGTGATTCATGTATAAAGAACTTTCACACAGAAATACCTTATTTTAGCAGTAAGAACTTTCACACAGAAATACCTTATTTTAGCAGTAAGAACTTTCACACAGAAATACCTTATTTTAGCAGTAAGAACTTTCACACAGAAATACCTTATTTTAGCAGTAAGAACTTTCACA
>NW_018407398.1:88370-93015 GCF_002113885.1 Mizuhopecten yessoensis | reverse complement strand
TAACTTTCACACAGAAATACATTATTTTAGCAGTAATAACTTTCACACAGAAATGCATTATTTTAGCAGTAAGAACTTTCACACAGAAATACTTTATTTTAGCAGTAAGAACTTTCACACAGAAATACATTATTTTAGCAGTAATAACTAACTTTCACACAGAAATACTTTATTTTAGCAGTAAGAACTTTCACACAGAAATACATTAATTTAGCAGTAATAACTAACTTTCACACAGAAATACTTAATTTTAGCAGTAATAACTTTCACACAGAAATGCATTATTTTAGCAGTAATAACTTACACACAGAAATGCATTATGTTAGCATCACTTTCCAATCTAACACTAAAGCACTGATTTATCAACAGAGCAATGAATTCAATTTTTTATAGCTACAAATATATGAATATTCATTATTTCTCTTAAAGACTTATCACAGGTTGGAACACAAAGATAGAACAACGTCAACAAAAGACTGTTTACAGAACAACAATCAGGCCCTTGTTTTACAAACCCTGAACTTTTAAGTTACATAAATGTCATATAAAAACTGTGTATATTTATCATATTTAGATTTGGACATGAACTAAACACATGACAAGGATACAACCTTAACTTTAATGAATGTGCAACATTAAAGACAACTATACCTAATAGTCCTATCCGCTGCTACATCTCACAAAATCACTTCAAATGTTTAAAACACTGATGCATATTGCTTCAAATGTTATAAAACATAAAAAGTAACTTTCAAACAAATCCTAACATTCTAACATTCACCCTTCAAACACACGTCACTCCGATGCTATATGTGACACTTGAGAGAACTTAAGGCTGACTGTTAACTTAGGTGGCTGCGTTTTTTGCCTCCTCCCCAACCGATGCTTTTATTCACTTCCTTCTTACGCCATGACATCTTTTCCTTGCCTCTAACAGAGGGAGCTGACCCTGTTTTGATGGGTGGCAACCTTGTGGAACCTGAAAAACATAACATTCTACCAGTAAAATCAGAAAAATTATTGTACATCCAATAACTGACAACTGGAGAACATTGATCATATTTTTTAGTCTGATTGTTATATTTATTCTGAATTTTAATGTCAATCAAATATTCTAGGAGAAATTGTTGTTATGAATGAATTTTAATGAATGAACCAGGTCATATTTCGACAAAATGACTTTGGAAATGAGGTCCTGAGCTACAAGAAACAGATCTACAGCAGCATGTCTAATCAAAGATAAGGTGCATCACTTACTGGCCTCTGATCCTGCGGAGAGTCGGCGTGGATTGTGGAATGTATGCCCATAGTTACTGACACTGTCGACGGACTGAATGTCCAGCCCAGGACTCTGTTATAAGGAAATATCACAATTCTTGTGTTAAATCAACATTAAATTGGACATGTCATTGCACCTATCAATACGGAACATCTTACTAACTTGGTTGTACTCGTTTCAGTCTTAGAGACATCTGATAAATGCCTTGGATACTTAGAGCCATCTGATCAATACCTTGGATACTTAGAGACATCTGATCAATGCCTTGGATACTTAGAGACATCTGATCAATACCTTGGATACTTAGAGCCATCTGATCAATACCTTGGATTCTTAGAGACATCTGATCAATACCTTGGATAATTAGAGCCATCTGATCAATTCCTTGGATATTTAGAGCCATCTGATCAATTCCTTGGATACTTAGAGAAATCTGATCAATGCCTTGGATACTTAGCGACATCTGATCAATACCTTGGATACTTAGAGAAATCTGATCAATGCCTTGGATTCTTAGAGACATCTGATCAATACCTTGGATAATTAGAGACATCTGATCAATCCCTTGGATACTTAGAGTCATCTGATCAATACCTTAGATACCCTCATGTAGAATAAAATATAAGGAACCCTGCATATATACATTTCTCCACTCAAATTAGTTAGGATTATGTTCAATTTTACAATGCGTGTTGCACAGCATTACAATGACCGTTAGACTGTCAAGAATGGGTTTATCTCCCAGGTAACAGAAAAGGTAAATAACATTTTGATGATTGACTGGAGTTTTACCTGGCCTTGTGCCTGACAAAAAGAGCTCATATATGATACCGTATGACCGTAATGAAAACAAAACTGGACGTTAAGTATTTGTTATTTGCATTCGTTTTGGTTTAGAGCTCCCCTTCACCTGGATTTTCACGCCTTGGCGAGTTACGTAAGTGCACCGGGTGGGGAAAACTACAGTGCAGGTACAGGTACAAAGTGGAAATGTTTACCTGTATAGGGAAATGTGTCAATATGTGTTATTTTACATGTGTCGATTTGGGTTGTTTAGAAAATATACCGAAAACACCATTTCTATATTTAAGAAAATATGCATAGAAAGATCAGCTAATATATGTAGCTAGAATATGGAAATACATTTAAAAATGAAGTATATATTTGTTAACACAAAACTGTAAATATTGTTAAGCCATTTCTAAATTTACATCAACCACGATTGTTATCGCAAAACGTTCATCCATCGTCCGCACAAATGTGTGCAAGCAATAATCATCCAGGTTTTTAACGTTCACACATCGTGTAACGTTGTGTGATCCGACAACTGTAGGTAGATCCTACAGGATTGTAACCCTTGGCTAGTGAAGATGACAAACTTTATGTAAACTATATTGTTGTTTCAGTTAATTTCATTACAGAAATATCTGAAGTTCATTCTGTAATATATATATACATATCTATGGCACTGCCCCTATATATATAAACCTGATCATATTATTATGCTGTATTTGTCTGCTGGATAACCCAACTACTCGGTAGTGAAGCGGACATAAAACCAATCAATCAATCAATTATCATGATGTCATAATTGTAAGGTTCTCCACAGAAGACATCTGTTCTATTCATTGAACATGAATTGTGTGCTGAATTCTATTAAGCAGATTTTAATTACAATGATATTAAAATACTCTGAATAATGTAAATATGTTGGGTACATTATGATGTTTTCTTGCAATGCCGTGTCATTCTTATAGACTGTGAATTAAATATTGACACAGTTCAATGTTTAACTCATTCACCCTTGAAGACACATTTGAACCCTTCCAATTAAAAGGTTGGAATAGTTCATTATGAAATTTCAGGGGTGAATGAGTTAAAATGAACTAGAATTTTACCCAAAGTTAATTCCCTCGCTCAAATCAACATTTACTGCTTTGTGTTAATTTTAAACATGATAATTTTTTTGGAAACATGATGAAATTCTTGTTAAATCATAGCAAGCACCTACTCTAAGTTGTAACTAAGACATACCACAAGTCTAACTGGCCGCCCCGATGTTGCCTCGGCCGTCATCTTTGGTAGGTTTCCCTCACTGCCATAGACTTTCCTCAGAGTTTCACTGAAAAGTAAAAAGCCTCATTATGTACCAGTAAAAGGTGTAGGTGACCCGAAACAAGCGGAACAGTAATATCACTCCCATCCAATATCTATAATATCACTCCCATCCAATATCTATAATATCACTCCCATCCAATATCTAAACATAATACATAATCATAGAAAGCATTGCTAACTATGGATCAGAGGTGCTAGCTCCATGGCAACAAGAGTACCACAGGGCAGAACAATATATGCCTGTCCCATGCCAATCTGACATACAACAAGAGTACCACAGGGTGGAACAATAAACGCCCGTCCCATGCCAATCTGACATACAACAAGAGTACCACAGGGCAGAACAATATATGCCTGTCCCATGCCAATCTGACATACAAGAGTACCACAGGGCAGAACAATATATGCCTGTCCCATGCCAATCTGACATACAACAAGAGTACCACAGGGCGGAACAATATATGCCCGTCCCACGCCAATCTGACATACAACAAGAGTACCACAGGGCAGAACAATATATGCCCGTCCCACGCCAATCTGACATACAACAAGAGTACCACAGGGCAGAACAATATATGCCAGTCCCACGCCAATCTGACCTACAACAAGAGTACCACAGGGCGGAACAATATATGCCCGTCCCACGCCAATCTGACATACAACAAGAGTACCACTGGGCAGAACAATATATGCCCGTCCCATGCCAATCTGATATACAACAAGAGTACCACAGGGCAGAACAATATTTGCCTGTCCAATGCCAATCTGACATACAACAAGAGTACCACAGGGTAGAACAATATATGCCAGTCCCACGCCAATCTGACATACAACAAGAGTACCACTGGGCATAACAATATATGCCCGTCCCATGCCAATCTGACATACAACAAGAGTACCACAGGACAAAACAATATATGCCAGTCCCACGCCAATCCGACATACAACAGGAGTACCACAGGGCAGAACAATATATGCCCTTCCCACGCAAATCTGACATACAACAAGAGTACCACAGGGCAGAACAATATATGCCCGTCCCACGCAAATCGGACATACAACAAGAGTACCACAGGGCAGAACAATATATGCCCGTCCCACGCCAATCTGACCTACAACAAGAGTATCACAGGGCAGAACAATATATGCCCGTCCCATGCCAATCTGATATACAACAAGAGTACCACAGGGCAGAACAATATATGCCCGTCCCATGCCAATCTGACATACAACAAGAGTACCACAGGG
>NW_018407398.1:80170-86596 GCF_002113885.1 Mizuhopecten yessoensis | reverse complement strand
AGGTAGGGTTTTCATGTACAACAGTCCTCACATGGGTAAGCTACTGACATCACACCTTGACACTTTATAATACACCTAAGACTCACCCTGGAAGTACTCCTTACGAGGTAGGGTTTTCCTGGATGGTTGTACAACTGTCCTCACATTGGTCGTCTCTTCTAGTTTCCTGAATAGTGCCAGCCTCTGTTTAGGATCTGTAGCGGAACATTGAATAAGAAATTTCTATCAACTAATCTACCATGTCAATGCTGTAACGACACATTTCATTGGTAAACAAGAGATCCTAGAGGGATTTCGGCACCCACCATTGTAAGACTTTTATTAGTTCTATGTAAGACTGATCTTTTCCTTTCTTTTCTCTCATCTGTTGGATTGATAATCTTTTCAACAGTAAAGGCATGTTGTGGTAGCTTTTGATTAAAATGTCATACTTCTGAGTTTGAGAGATTCCTTCAAAATGAAGGCATCGTTTATTTCTTGAGAACAAGTACTCTGACANTGCACATCTACATGTCAATGTATAACCATGTCAAATTTGAAGAAGATAAGACTTTTGGATTCTAAGATTAGGACCATACCCTCCATTGTTTATAATTGACTATTGTAAGTAACAGTGACCTTGACCTTGGAAAATATTAAAATCCCTTTTGCACATCTACATTTTAGTCTCAAAATGAAACATGCAAAAATATGGACTTTGGGGAACCTACATATGTAATATGGACTTTGGGGAACCTACATATGTAATACAACAAGGTTCTGACAAGTGCTGATTATTTTTTATTGAAGAAGGACATTTGTGGTTGGGGCGCTAGGAGGAAGGGTCCCTTGGAGAAAGGGTTAATGAGAAAGAAGGGGTGATAGGGAAACAGGGATAGGAAGGGTGCCACTAGGAAAAGGGATTAGGATGATGTGCGGATCATTGTATAAGAGAGAATTCATTGGGAGGTTGGAAATAGGGAGAGAGAATATATTGTGAGATTTTTTTTTATTAGGAGTGGTTGAATAAGATAAAGAATTCATTGGGAAACATGTGATTGGGAGGGAGAATTAATGGGGAGGGGGTCACTGAGGAAGAAAATTCATTAAAAGGGGCACTTAAAGAGATAATTCATTGGGAGAGGGGTATTTGGGAGAGAGAATTAATTGGTAGGGAGTCACTGAGTGAGAAAATTCATTGGGAGAGAGGTAATTGAGAGAGATAATTAAATGGGAGGAGGTCATTAGGAGAGAGAATTCATTGGGAGAGAGGTAACTGGGAGAGAGAATTCATTGGGAGAGAGGTAACTGGGAGAGAGAAGTCATTGGGAGAAAGAATTCATTGGGAGAGAGAATTCATTGGGAGAAAGAATTCATTGGGAGAGAGAATTCATTGGGAGAGAGGGAACTGGGAGAGAGAATTCATCGGGAGAGAGGTAACTGGGAGAGCGAATTCATTGGGAGAGAGGAAACTGGGAGAGAGAAGTCATTGGGCGAAAGAATTCATTGGGAGAAAGAATTTATTGGGAGAGAGAATTCATTGCGAGAGAGGTAACTGGGAGTGAGAATTCATTGGGAGAAAGACTTCATTGGGAGAGAGGTCATTGAGAGAGATAATTAAATGGGAGGCGGTCATTAGGAGAGAGACTTCATTGGGAGAGAGGTCACTGGGAGAGAGAATTCATTGGGAGAGAGGTAACTGGGAGAGAGAATTAAATGAGAGGAGGTCATTAGGAGAGACCATTCATTGGGAGGGGGCCACTGAAAGATAATTCAGTGGGAGAGAAAATTCATTAGGAGGGTGTCACTGAGAGAGAGAGTTCATTGGGAGATAGAATTTATTTGGAGGAGGTCTTTTAGAGGGAGAACTCATTGGAAGAGAGGGACATTGAGACAGAGAGGGGAAATGTCTTAATTAAGATGTTGAATTGAGGAACACAATTATACGCACATGTCAAGTGCAAACGTGAAAATCTTTTAAACTGTCTTACCTAATTTGCCGAGCTTCTTTCTCCGCTCAGCATTATACTTCATTTTCTTTGCTCTTTGCATCATCAAAATGGCTGTTTGGTTGTCCTTGAATCCCCTGTAAAATGATTGTGCAAGAAATAACCTTTATGACATCTACATGTACATGGTAACNCAAGTTATAACCTTTATGACATCTACATGTACAAGTTATAACCTTTATGACATCTACATGTACAAGTTATAACCTTTATGACATCTACATGTACAAGTTATAACCTTTATGACATCTACATGTACAAGTTATAACCTTTATGACATCTACATGTACAAGTTATAACCTTTATGACATCTACATGTACAAGTTATAACCTTTATGACATCTACATGTACAAGTTATAACCTTTATGACATCTACATGTACAAGTTATAACCTTTATGACATCTACATGTACAAGTTATAACCTTTATGACATCTACATGTACAAGTTATAACCTTTATGACATCTACATGTACAAGTTATAACCTTTATGACATCTACATGTACAAGTTATAACCTTTATGACATCTACATGTACAAGTTATAACCTTTATGACATCTACATGTACAAGTTATAACCTTTATGACATCTACATGTACAAGTTATAACCTTTATGACATCTACATGTACAAGTTATAACCTTTATGACATCTACATGTACAAGTTATAACCTTTATGACATCTACATGTACAAGTTATAACCTTTATGACATCTACATGTACAAGTTATAACCTTTATGACATCTACATGTACAAGTTATAACCTTTATGACATCTACATGTACAAGTTATAACCTTTATGACATCTACATGTACAAGTTATAACCTTTATGACATCTACATGTACAAGTTATAACCTTTATGACATCTACATGTACAAGTTATAACCTTTATGACATCTACATGTACAAGTTATAACCTTTATGACATCTACATGTACAAGTTATAACCTTTATGACATCTACATGTACAAGTTATAACCTTTATGACATCTACATGTACAAGTTATAACCTTTATGACATCTACATGTACAAGTTATAACCTTTATGACATCTACATGTACAAGTTATAACCTTTATGACATCTACATGTACAAGTTATAACCTTTATGACATCTACATGTACAAGTTATAACCTTTATGACATCTACATGTACAAGTTATAACCTTTATGACATCTACATGTACAAGTTATAACCTTTATGACATCTACATGTACAAGTTATAACCTTTGTGACATCTACATGTACAAGTTATAACCTTTGTGACATCTACATGTACAAGTTATAACCTTTATGACATCTACATGTACAAGTTATAACCTTTATGACATCTACATGTACAAGTTATAACCTTTATGACATCTACATGTACAAGTTATAACCTTTGTGACATCTACATGTACAAGTTATAACCTTTGTGACATCTACATGTACAAGTTATAACCTTTGTGACATCTACATGTACAAGTTATAACCTTTGTGACATCTACATGTACAAGTTATAACCTTTGTGACATCTACATGTACAAGTTATAACCTTTGTGACATCTACATGTACAAGTTATAACCTTTATGACATCTACATGTACAAGTTATAACTTTTATGATAAAAGGTTTAAACCTCTTTGAAAACTCTGAATACCCGAAGGTTACTTAAACAGTGTTAGAATTCCTAACAAAATCAATTAGAAAATTAAAAAAGACAGAGACAAGACCAACTATTTCATATCACAGCCATAAATATTACCATTCTTGTGTGATTTTTTCCTCCTTCTTGGACAACACTGAACGGTGACTGTCCATAGCACTAATCGTACCACTGGCTAGGGAGGAGGGTGGTCTGGGGTGATGTGGAGCATTCTGTATATCAGAAAGGGGTGAATCCATTCCTCGCCACGCCTTCCGAGGAAGGCCAGGTGGGTGGAGTTTGTCTCCAAGCTCCAAAAAAGGGATGTGGTCTGCAGAAGGTAATTTCCCTGATGGTGGCTTTCCCAGGACAGCATTGCTGAAGGTAACAGAAATAAAAACAATTTTAAACTTTGAAAAATTGTATTGAATCACAGGTTTTTTCTGTTTTTCTTTTTTAACTTGACACTAACATCCATGATTAATTAACTACCTTTTTAATGGTTGAGATAACACTTACTATCATCATGAAGGTTAAGATTACACTTACTTATATCAAGAACCTTAAGATTATCATTGAACATGATTAGACCTACATGTATACAGGAAAAATCGTACCTTGCAGGGATCTGGGGTGTCTCTGGAGGCTTCCAGTCATCCAGCATGTTCTAATGATATCAATGTAGGTATATTACCATATTAATCAGATTAATGTTTGTACATTATTGTAATAAATAAATAACATTGATGTACTAATGATATCAATGTAGATAAATTACCATTATAAATTATGAAATACAGAATGTATAATGGTAGCTGAGTAGGGGTTTCATCTATTTATAAAATTAAACATAGGCTAACGGGCAAATTCCCTCTTCAAGAATAATGGTATTGATTATTTTATAAAACAATATGTTATTCAGATGTTGGATTCACAAAATTCAACCCTTAGGTTATTTTTATTAACTCACCTCATCAAAATTAAATTGTCCTAAATCCACCTCATCAAAATCCTCATCTTCATCATCATCAAGGCGAGCGAACTCTATTGCCTTCTCCAGTTTGTTTCTGAGGTTATAGCCTCTGAATACAGCCTGTAAAATAACCAAAGTAAATAGCTAAATACAGCCTGTAAAATAATCATAGTAAATAGCTAAATACAGCCTGTAAAATAACCATATTGATAGCTAAATACAGCCTGTAAAATAACCATAGTAAATAGCTAAATACAGCCTGTAAAATAATCATAGCAAATAGCTGTGGAAATGAAACTTTTTGACTAATTGAAGATGGTATCAGTTGCAATAAACCTCCCACTAACTACAAACATCTTTAATAAAATCTATTACCTGTAATTAAGTGAGATCTGGTTCTCTCAGTTGAGGGCTAAGATTCTGTAACATAACCCAAACCGAGGTTTGGATTTTACAGAATCTTAGCCTGAGATTGTATTTTAATCACTGACAGGTGTTGTGAACATTTACCTATATTTTTATCACTGTCAGGTGTTGTGAACATTTACCTGTATTTCAATCACTGTCAGGTGTTTTGATCACCTACCTGTATTATAATCACTGTCAGGTGTTTTGATCACCTACCTGTATTATAATCACTGTCAGGTGTTGTGAACATTTACCTGTATTTTAATCACTGTCAGGTGTTGTGAACATTTACCTGTATTTTAATCACTGTCAGGTGTTGTGAACATTTACCTGTATTTTAATCACTGACAGGTGTTGTGATCATTTACCTATATTTTAATCACTGTCAGGTGTTGTGAACATTTACCTGTATTTAAATCACTGTCAGGTGTTGTGATCATTTACCTGTATTTTAATCACTGACAGGTGTTGTGATCATTTACCTGTATTTAAATCACTGTCAGGTGTGGTGAACATTTACCTGAATTTAAATCACTGTCAGGAGTTGTGATCATTTACCTGTATTTCAATCACTGTCAGGTGTTTTGATCACCTACCTGTATTATAATCACTGTCAGGTGTTGTGATCACCTACCTGTATTATAATCACTTCCAGGTGTTGTGGTCACTTACCTATATTTTAATCACTTTCAGGTATCGTGATCACTTACCAGTATTTTAATCACTGACAGGTGTTATAGTCACTTACCTGTATTTTAGTAGCTGCTTGGTGTAACTCCTGTAACACCTCGTAATCTAGGTCAGACATGTCCTGTTCGACTACCAAGCCATTAGCCAACAACTGTTTCCTCACACAGTACCCTCGCCAGGCAGCCTGGATCAGAATGGCTGACTTCTCCTTTTGCAGCCTAATGAAGAATAATAGACTTCTATCGTAGGTTGGTAGTGGGGATATGAAGATTCTATCTTCCTTATTTGCCTTTCTCATTATGACTTTTTCCTACCCTTTAGAAGGTTTTGGTAGAAAATAGCACTGACAAGGTGAACACATTGAATAAGATAGTAGAATTTCAAGTAATGTACAAATTATCCAAGAATTTATATATTATCATGAATTTCTAGTGTGAACTTACAAACCTACAGTTAATATTGGTCACATATTATAGTAGGCTGATGTACAGAGGCACTACCTCACACATCACCTAGTAGGCTGATGTACAGAGGCACTACCTCACACATCACATAGTAGGCTAATGTACAGAGGCACTACCTCACACATCACCTAGTAGGCCGATGTACAGAAGCACTAACTCACACATCACATAGTAGGCTGATGTACAGAGGCACTACCTCACACATCACCTAGTAGGCTGATGTACAGAAGCACCACCTCACACATCACCTAGTAGGCTGATGTACAGAGGCAC
>NW_018407398.1:36240-80161 GCF_002113885.1 Mizuhopecten yessoensis | reverse complement strand
TGATGTACAGAGGCACTACCTAACACATCACATAGTAGGTTGATGTACAGAGGCACTACCTCACATATCACATAGTAGGCTGATGTACAGAGGCATTACCTCACACATCACATATAGTAGGTTTTTGTACAGAGGCACTACATCACACATCACATAGTAGGCTGATGAACAGAGGCACTACCTCACACATCACCTAGTAGGCTGATGTACAGAGGCACTACCTCACACATCACATAGTAGGCTGATGTACAGAGGCACTACCTCACACATCACCTAGTAGGCTGATGTACAGAGGCACTACCTCACACATCACATAGTAGGCTGATGTACAGAGGCACTACCTCACACATCACCTAGTAGGCTGATGTACAGAGGCACTACCTCACACATCACATAGTAGGCTGATGTACAGAGGCACTACCTCACACATCACCTAGTAGGCTGATGTACAGAGGCACTACCTCACACATCACCTAGTAGGCTGATGTACAGAGGCACTACCTCACACATCACATAGTAGGCTGATGTACAGAGGCACTACCTCACACATCACATAGTAGGCTGATGTACAGAGGCACTACCTCACACATCACCTAGTAGGCTGATGTACAGAGGCACTACCTCACACATCACCTAGTAGGCTGATGTACAGAGGCACTACCTCACACATCACCTAGTAGGCTGATGTACAGAGGCACTACCTCACACATCACCTAGTAGGCTGATGTACAGAGGCACTACCTCACACATCACCTAGTAGGCTGATGTACAGAGGCACTACCTCACACATCACCTAGTAGGCTGATGTACAGAGGCACTACCTCACACATCACCTAGTAGGCTGATGTACAGAGGCACTACCTCACACATCACCTAGTAGGCTGATGTACAGAGGCACTACCTCACACATCACCTAGTAGGCTGATGTACAGAGGCACTACCTCACACATCACCTAGTAGGCTGATGTACAGAGGCACTACCTCACACATCACCTAGTAGGCTGATGTACAGAGGCACTACCTCACACATCACCTAGTAGGCTGATGTACAGAGGCACTACCTCACACATCACATAGTAGGCTGATGTACAGAGGCACTACCTCACACATCACATAGTAGGCTGATGTACAGAGGCACTACATCACACATCACCTAGTAGGCTGATGTACAGAGGATTACCTCACACATCACCTAGTAGGCTGATGTACAGAGGCACTACCTCACACATCACCTAGTAGGTTGATGTACAGAGACACTACCTCACACATCACCTCGTAGGCTGATGTACAGAGGCCCTACATCACACATCACCTAGTAGGTTGATGTACAGAGACACTACCTCACTGATGTACAGAAGCACTACCTCACACATCGCATAGTAGGCTGATGTACAGAGTTACTACCTCACACATCACCTAGTAGGCTGATGTACAGAGGCACTTCCTCACACATCACCTAGTAGGCTGATGTACAGAGGCACTACATCACACATATGTCCCACATATCAGACATGTGTTTATGGGAATCCCCTTGTCATGGCGAACTGAAAAGTGGCGGTATTTGCAAAAAATATCAAAGTTTCTAAAATCTTTGTATTGATCTCTACCAAATACGGAAGGTATGTGACAAAAGCAAGACCACAGACTTGTGTTTTTCTAACGAATCAGAAAGCACTCATTGCACGGACGTATATATTCGTCCACGTAATAAACTTGTGCTTTCTGATTCATTAGAAAAACACAAGTGTGTTGTCTTGCATATGTATCACACAATATCATGGGGAAAATGCATTCCAAAACAACATAAATAATGACAGAGTATAAAACTGTCTTATTCTGATTACAATTTCTATAAACTCTATAAAACAAAAACCCACTTTACCTATATGTTTCAGAATCTCTGTCTCTTTCCAGAAATTTCCCAACCATATCTGCCGTAATCTTTGGATCTCTACTAGTACCTCCTCCCTGGCTGTTGTTTACCGGCCGATTTTCGCCCTGAAGAGCACGCTCAAACATCTCCTTGGGACTAGTATACTGATCCTCCCTGACAGCCGGCGCAGGTCTGGCCCTCCCAGACCGAGGGTGGCTAGCAGTTTTTGGTGTAGAGGGTGCTGTAGGCATCGTTATGTTCACTTCACCGTATTCATGAGAATTACGATACTCTACAGCCACTTGGTACATTTTATCACAAAATTTGAAGTGTATCTCACACATATTGTTCAAGTCAATGTCACCTTTACTTTCCAGTAATCTGTAAAACATAAAATACATCACTTTCAAAGGTGTTTCACTTCAGGTTGATACTAACAAACATATCAGTGTCAGCGCTGATTCAATCCAATTAAAATTATATCTTCACATTGCTCCCGTTTACTGATATCAGCTTTAAAAACCAGCATTTCATTGCATTAAAAAAAATGTCACCACAGATGGTGAATGGAAATATTTTTCATTATGTCATCAAGGAATAAGTTGTTTTATTAAAAAGGAAGAAAATATCAGTATTCTTTTATCATATTAAATCAGATAAACAAAGAAATTTTACACAATTCAGTGTTCCATCAGGCATTAAGCATTGGCAGTCAAAAGTTGTCTAAATAGTTGCCAAGTTGGCATAAGAAAAAATCTAAAAGAAAAGACAAAATCACACGGCAATAAATTACCCTAAAGGAAAATTAAGCTGCCTCCAACTTTCACTTTATTACGATGGCACCAACATCACCAAAAGGATTGATTTGACCGAATATCATACAGAGAACCATTCAAACACCTCCAAGTCTTTGGTCACGATATTCTCACAAAATGGCCTACCATAAGGCAACTCAAACGCTTTGCTAAAATATTAGAATATAGCGAATAGCAGACCTAACGTCTAGATTTGATACCACACGTGTAGATCTGATACCACCTGTGTAGATCTGATACCACATGTGTAGATCTGATACCACATGTGTAGATCTGATACCACATGTGTAGATCTGATACCACCTGGCATCTACAAGCATTTCAGCAAGTAAGCAATTTTTGTAAACTAAGCAGACTGAAACTTAAACTGTGACACTGAGCCACAGCGTGACCTTCAACCATTTGAGCTATGATCTGATCGTGGGAAGTGACTTACATGAGGTCCTGATCAAACTTGTGTCTGGCATCCTGAAACACTTTGGTCTGGATCACACACATAGCTTCAAAACTGTTGCGTGGTCTGATTGGTGAAACCTTGTCATGTGACCCAATGTACTCAGCACTGTCGAGTGATGATAGTCGGGGAAACATCTCGGCAAGTTTAGATCTGGAAATCATCATAACATGTCAACACAATTACAGCAACTTAAACTGTGTTTCAGCGTTGAATATCAAGTACAGACTGAGACTACATACAAAACAAAACAAAAATCTATAACTTACATGAGGTCTGAAACATCCTCCAGGGCCGGGTTGTCTATAACCTACCTGAGGTCTGAATCGTCCTCCAGGACCGGGTTGTCTATAACCTTCCAGAGGTCTGAATCGTCCTCCAGGACCGGGTTGTCTATAACCTATCTGAGGTCTGAATCGTCCTCCAGGGCCGGGTTGTCTATAACCTACCTGAGGTCTGAATCGTCCTGAAAGTCTGGGCTGTCTAATACCTACCTAAGGTCTGAATCGTCCTCCAGGACCAGGTTGTCTATAACCTACCTGAGGTCTGAATCGTCTTTCAGGGCTGGGTTGTCTATAACCTACCTGAGGTCTGAATCGTTCTCCAGGGCCGGGTTGTCTATAACCTACCTGAGGTCTGAATCGTCCTCCAGGGCTCGGTTGTCTATAACCTACCTGAGGTCTGAATCGTCCTGAAAGTCTGGGCTGTCTAATACCTACCTGAGGTCTAAATCGTCCTCCAGGGCTGGATTGTCTATTACCCCCAGTTTCTCTAGATACACACAGCCACGTAGGCACTTAATCAGCACCTCAGGATCTGGAAAATATTAACGAGTTGATCAAATCGGTATGAAGAACATGGAAAATTCATCTCTGGTTTAAAGATTTTGGGCCTGAACCTCAGAAAATCTGATGCCCATCAATATATATTTAACATTATGTAAATGGTTAATTTCTAAAACCAATTTCTAACTCCAACAATTATTAACTTCTCCAAGTTTTTCATTCCTGACAGAGATAACCACTCAAACTTAACAGTCTCTCCTTCCTGACAGAGATCACCACTCAAACTTAACAGTCTCTATGTACAAATACTCACCCAAGATTTGGTTGCTACCAACATCTACATCCCACAGTAAATGGAACACTTCAAAGTTAACTAGGTGTTCAATGCTGAAACATACAGTTTATTTAACATACAAATACTACAGTATGTGTTACCTACTTACAGTATCTTCAATGTTTGTAGACTTTCAGCCATGTGTAAAGGGCTTTTAGTATTTATAGACAGTCATAGATGTGTAGAGAAAATTCAATGTTTGTAGACTGTCACAAATATTTACAGTGAATTAAAAGTTTGTAGACTGTCACAAATGTGTACAGTGAATTCAATGTTTGTAGACTGTCACAAATGTGTTCAGTGAATTCAATGTTTGTAGACTGTCACAAATGTGTACAGTGAATTCAATGTTTGTAGACTGTCACAAATATTTATAGTGAATTCAATGTTTGTAGACTGTCACTAACATGTACAGTGAATTAAATGTTTGTAGACTATCACAAATGTGTACAGTGAATTCAATGTTTGTAGACTGTCACAAATGTGTACAGTGAATTCAATGTTTGCAGACTGTCACAAATGTGTACAGTGAATTCAATGTTTGTAGACTGTCACAAATATTTACAGTGAATTCAATGTTTGTAGACTGTCACAAATCTGTATAGTATTCAATGTAAGTTGATTGATTAACATTAGTGTAAGTGTTTATAATCCAGTAAGATTCATTTCCAATGGCTGGACAGTATAAGTCGGGACATTAATTCATAAACAAGAGGCCCAAGAGGGCCTGTATCGCTCACCTGAATATTTAAGCAGTCATAGCAAAATATTCTCATTAAATATTATATTGCACTAAAAATATTTCCCTCGCAAACTTTGTTGGCTCCATCTGTTGAAACTACCAGCAAAATATTATTATAAGATTTTATGCTTTTTGATTCTTCTTCAGAAGTTGCTTGACATATTTTTCCCTGTGATCTTGTAAGTAGGTCAATGTCATTTTCCTTCTCAAATTGGTTAGCTCTATTCCAAAAAGCTACCAGCCAAATCTTATGAATCCATTCCTTTTAGTTCTCAAGAACAAATCCATTAAAATGTTGTTGACCTCTGTGACCTCTAAAGTAGGTTGAGGTCATTTTCATTTGCAAACTTTGGTGAGCTCTATCCCGGGAAGTCACCAGCCAAATATTATAATTTTATGCCTTTTAATTCTTCAGAAGAAGCTGTTTGAACTGTTTGACATATTTGAACGCTGTGACCTTGAAAGTAGGTCAAGGTCATTTTCATTCGCAAACTTTGTTTGGCTCTTTCCCAGGAAGCCACCTGCCAAATATTAAGATTTTATAACTACCAGTTCTTCAGAAGAAGTCGTTTAAAGTGTTTGACATATCTGCCTCATGTGACCTTAAAAGAAGGTCAAGGTCATTTTCATTCTCAAACTTTGTTCGGCTCTTTCCTAGGAAGCTACAAGCCAAATATAGAGATTATATACCTTTCAGTTCTTCAGAAGAAGTCGTTTGAAGTGTCTGACACATTTGACTCCTGTGACCTTGAAAGAAGGTCAAGGTCATTTTCATTCTCAAACTTTGTCGGGCTCTATCCAAGGAAGCCATCAATCAAAAATAAAGATTCTATACCTTTCAGTTCTTCAGAAGAAGTCATTTGAAGCTTTTGACATATATGACCCCTGTGACCTTGAAAGTAGGTCAAACTAGTTTTCATTCTCAAACTTTGTTGGGCTCTATCCCAGGAAGCCACCAGCCAAATATAAAGATTATATACCTTTCAGTTCTTCAGAAGAAGTCGTTTGAAGTGTTTGACACATTTGACCCCTGTGACCTTGAAAGAAGGTCAAGGTAATTTTCATTCTCAAACTTTGTTGGGCTCCATCCAAGGAAGCCATCAGCCAAATATGAAGATTCTATACCTTTTAGTTCTTTAGAAGAAGTCGTTTGAAGTTTTTGACATATTTGACCCCTGTGACCTTGAAAACAGGTCAAGGTCATTTTCGTTCTCAAACTTTGTAGGGCTCCTACCAACGAAGCTTTCAGTCAAATATCATGACTCTAGGCCTGTCCGTTCTTCAGAAGAAGTTGTTTAAAGGAAAAGTTGACGGACGAGGACGGACGGACGACGGACGCCGCGCCACGGCATAAGCTCACTTGGCACTTCGTGCCAGGTGAGCTAAAAACGATGTCCCTGACCAAGTGGATAAGATGGTACTATGTCACTGACTGAGTGGGAAGGATGGTACTATGTCACTGACTTAGTGGATAGGATGGTACTATGACACTGACTGAGTGTATAGGATGGTACTGTGTCACTGACTGAGTGTATAGGATGGTACTATGTCACTGACTGAGTGGGTAGGATGGTACTGTGTCACTGACTGAGTGGATAGGATGGTACTATGTCACTGACTGAGTGGATAGGATGGTACTATGTCACTGACTGAGTGGATAGGATGGTACTATGTCACTGACTGAGTGGATAGGATGGTACTATGTCACTGACTGAGTGGATAGGATGGTACTATGTCACTGACTGAGTGGATAGGATGGTACTATGTCACTGACTGAGTGGATAGGATGGTACTATGTCACTGACTGAGTGGATAGGATGGTACTATGTCACTGACTGAGTGGATAGGATGGTACTATGTCACTGACTGAGTGGATAGGATGGTACTATGTCACTGACTGAGTGGATAGGATGGTACTATGTCACTGACTGAGTGGATAGGATGGTACTATGTCACTGACTGAGTGGATAGGATGGTACTATGTCACTGACTGAGTGGATAGGATGGTACTATGTCACTGACTGAGTGGATAGGATGGTACTATGTCACTGACTGAGTGGATAGGATGGTACTATGTCACTGACTGAGTGGATAGGATGGTACTATGTCACTGACTGAGTGGATAGGATGGTACTATGTCACTGACTGAGTGGATAGGATGGTACTATGTCACTGACTGAGTGGATAGGATGGTACTGTGTCACTGTTTGAGTGGATAGGATGGTACTATGTCACTGACTGAGTGGATATGATGGTACTATGTCACTGACTGAGTGGATAGGATGGTACTATGTCACTGACTGTGTGGATAGGATGGTACTATGTCACTGTTTGAGTGGATAGGATGGTACTATGTCACTGTTTGAGTGGATAGGATGGTACTGTGTCCTTGACTGAGTGGATAGGATGGTACTTGAACTAGTGGTGGCTGTATTGATGAGGCTTGTTGTACTAGGATCAACAACCCATTTTTTTTAGTTACTTTGTAAACTGACAATGTCATATTTTTTTTTTATTAATTACTACGGACCAATACACGTATTGCAGTTTGAAAAATGGTTTCATGCCCTCAGAAAGATTGGTCAAATGAGACAGTAGCACACACTGCTATTGAGGGCCTCATTATTAGAAAAGTCCCTTGGAGAGAACTCAAAGCTGTAGGTCCATGGCTCATAGCAATGTTGTAATCGAAATAAGAGCAGGTTGTTACAACGGACACTTCATACGAAACTTAAACAGGTTTTGCAATCCTGAAATGACATGATTTTGATATACATAATAATAAGGTGTTGTCACTTCATCTTAGATACAAGATACAGTGATATTGTCAGACTACCTCAGAGTTCTTATACTGTGTCGGCATGGTCAAGGACAATCTGCTGTGAATACACAGATAATAACCTACCTGTTTTGACTAAGGTCAAGTCTCTGTAGTAGAGGGAACCAGCAGAGCCCCAGTCCCTTAACACAGGTGAGACTGTTGTCCTCCAAACACAGACTTTGTAGTAGCACCTGGTTCTTTAGGTCTGGGAGCTGTAACAAACAGGTAACAATAATCCAAGTATGTACTTACTAAGGTAAGTACTTAACACAGAGATTGTAACAAAAACAACACTTACTAAGGTAGGTACTAAAATAGCAATTATTTACTTTATTTGCCATCAAGAGGAGGATTTTGTTAAAGGACTCTCATGGAGGTTGCTAGAAGATTTACCTGGAGGAGGTTGTAAGAGGACTTACATGGAGGAGGTTGTTAAAGGACTTACCTGGAATAGTTTGTTAGAGGGCTTACCTGAAGGAGGCTGTTTGGAAACTTAGTTGGAGTGGAAGAGTTTGCTAGAGGAACAACTGGAAAAGGTTGTTAGGGAACTTACCTGTAAGAGGTTGTTAGAGGATTTACCTAAAGGAGGTTGTTAGAAGATTTACCTAAAGGAGGTTGTTAGAGGACTTACCAGGAGGAGGTTGTTACAGGACTTACCTGGCGGAGGTTGTTAGAGGACTTACCAGGAGGAGGTTGTTACAGGACTTACATGGAAGAGGTTTTTTTAGACGACTTACCTGGATGAGATTGTTACAGGACTTACCTGAGGAGGTTGTTAGAGGATTTACCTAAAGGAAGGTGTTAGAGGACTTACCTGAGGAGGTTGTTACAGGACTTACCAGGAGGAGGTTGTTACAGGACTTACCTGGATGAGATTGTTACAGGACTTACCTGAGGGGTTGTTACAGGACTTACCTGAGGAGGTTGTTAGAGGATTTACCTAAAGGAGGTGGTTAGAAGATTTAACTAAAGGAGGTTGTTAGAGGACTTACCTGAGGAGGTTGTTACAGGACTTACCTGAGGAGGTTGTTAGAGGATTTACCTAAAGGAGGTTGTTAGAGGACTTACCAGGAGGAGGTTGTTACAGGACTTACCTGTAGGAGGTTGTTAGAGGATTTACCTAAAGGAGGTTGTTAGAGGACTTACCTGAGGAGGTTGTTACAGGACTTACCTAAGGAGGTTGTTACAGGAATTACCTCAGGAGGTTGTTGAAGGACTTACCTGTAAGAGGTTGTTAGAGGACTTACCAGGAGGAGGTTGTTACAGGACTTACCTGTAGGAGGTTGTTAGAGGATTTACCTAAAGGAGGTTGTTAGAGGACTTACCTGAGGAGGTTGTTACAGGACTTACCTAAGGAGGTTGTTACAGGAATTACCTCAGGAGGTTGTTGAAGGACTTACCTGTAAGAGGTTGTTAGAGGACTTACCAGGAGGAGGTTGTTACAGGACTTACCTGTAGGAGGTTGTTAGAGGATTTACCTAAAGGAGGTTGTTAGAGGACTTACCTGAGGAGGTTGTTACAGGACTTACCTAAGGAGGTTGTTACAGGAATTACCTCAGGAGGTTGTTGAAGGACTTACCTGTAAGAGGTTGTTAGAGGACTTACCAGGAGGAGAATGTTAGAGGACTTACCTGGATAAGATTGTTACAGGACTTATCTATGGAGGTTGTTACAGGACTTACCTGAGGAGGTTGTTAAGAGGAATTACCAGGAGGAGGTTGTTATAGGACTTACATGGAGGGGGTTGTTAGAGTACTTACCTGAGGAGGTTGTTATAGGACTTACCAGGAGGAGGTTGTTATAGGACTTACCAGGAGGAGGTTGTTACAGGACTTACCTGAGGAGGTTGTTAGAGGACTTACTAGGAGGAGGTTGTTACAGGACTTACCTGTAAGGGGTTGTTAGAGGACTTACCTGAGGAGGTTGTTACAGGACTTACCTGTATGAGGTTGTTAGAAGATTTACCTTAAGAAGGTTGTTAGAGGATTTACCTAAAGGAGGTTGTTACAGGACTTACCTGTAAGAGGTTGTTAGAGGACTTACCAGGAGGAGGTTGTTACAGGACTTACCTGTAGAAGGTTGTTAGAGGATTTACCTAAAGGAGGTTGTTAGAGGACTTACCTGAGGAGGTTGTTACAGGACTTACCTAAGGAGGTTGTTACAGGACTTACCTCAGGAGGTTGTTGAAGGACTTACCTGTAAGAGGTTGTTAGAGGACTTACCAGGAGGAGGTTGTTAGAGGACTTACCTGGACAAGATTGTTACAGGTCTTATCTGTGGAGGTTGTTACAGGACTTACCAGGAGGAGGTTGTTAAGAGGAATTACCAGGAGGAGGTTGTTACAGGACTTACCTGTAAGAGGTTGTTAGAAGATTTACCTAAAGGAGGTTGTTACAGGACTTACCTAAGGAGGTTGTTACAGGACTTACCTGTAAGAGGTGGTTAGAAGATTTACCTAAAGGAGGTTGTTAGAGGATTTAACAAAATGGAGGTTGTTACAGGACTTACCTGTATGAGGTTGTTAGAGGATTTACCTAAAGCAGGTTGTTACAGGACTTACCTGTAAGAGGTTGTTAGAGGATTTACCTAAAGGAGGTTGTTAGAGGACTTACCTGAGGAGGTTGTTACAGGACTTACCTGAGGAGGTTGTTAGAGGACTTACCTGAGGAGGTTGTTACAGGACTTACCTGAGGAGGTTGTTAGAGGACTTACCTGAGGAGGTTGTTACAGGACTTACCTGAGGAGGTTGTTAGAGGACTTACCTGAGGAGGTTGTTAGAGGACTTACCTGGAGGAGATTGTTAGAGGTCAGCTTGAGAACTTGTAGGAGACAGAGCCTGCTGATGTCCTGACAGTCCTGTAGATGGTTATGTGATAGGTCTAGGAACTGGATAGTGGGCGTGTCCCCCAGCCCTGTCGTACTGATCAGCTGGTTGTGTGACAGGTTGAGAGTATGTAGGCGCCGCAGTGAGTAAATACCCCCTGTTGTGCAAAAACAAATTACTGTTTTATTTCATGAAGGACAAATTAAACAACAGGCCAAAAGGGCCTTTGTAGGAACTTGAGTTGTAGTTTAGTTAAGTTACATTGTTGATACATCATGACAACAAAAGAAACATTCATTGTCATGTCACAAAACCAAAAAATTCCCCCCAACCTTTTTTGTCTTTGAGCCAATTTCCCCCCTACTTATTTTGTCTTTGAGCCAATTCCCCCCCCCCCTCAACCTTTTTTGTCTTTGAGTCAATTCCCCCCCACCCCAACCTATTTTGTCTTTGAGCCAATTCCCCGCCCCCTTTTTTTGGTCCCACCCCTCAAGCCCTAAAAATGAGTCAGGATTTCATATTCTTACACCATTTTATTGCCATCTAATAATTCCACTCAAATTTGAAAATTGATATATCATTAAAAAAGGAATTGATCTATATAAACTTAACTGTCGCCAGAATGGCAGACTTATACCCCTTCCTGGGCCAAGAACTGCAGGAATGGTTGTTAGACATTTTTAAATGAACGAGGCCACGTATAGCAAGGCAACCTGTAGTCCCTCATTGGTTATGACTTCTTTCTACACCTCTGTCAGGATAGAGGTCACAGTGACATACTTATTATACTTTGCACTCCACCAGCCATGACATACTTGGATACTAAATCTGGGTACTCTAGGTGTAACACTATCAAAGATATGGCCCAGAGATACTTTTCATTGATTAAGGACTAAGGACCCCCTTTTTGTACATGACAATCTGCCATCCCAAGATGTAAATTTGCATTCCAAATCCAGTTACTCCAGGTGAAAAAGTAAAGAAAATATGCCCCAGACAAAATTGTGTCAAACTTTTGTGACAGACAGACAGACAGAAAGATATCCTAGTGAGTCTGTTGTGAGACAGATCTAGCCATCGTAGGTTGTGTCCCCCCTCCCCGACTATTTATACATACCTGTCCTAGTGAGTCTGTTATGAGACAGATCTAAGTATCGTAGGCTGTGTCCCCCCTCCCCGACTATTTATACATACCTGTCCTAGTGAGTCTGTTATGAGACAGATCTAGCCATCGTAGGTTGTGTCCCCCCTCCCCGACTATTTATACATACCTGTCCTAGTGAGTCTGTTGTGAGACAGATCTAGCCATCGTAGGTTGTGTCCCCCCTCCCCGACTATTTATACATACCTGTCCTAGTGCGTCTGTTGTGAGACAGATCTAAGTATCGTAGGTTGTGTCCCCCCTCCCCGACTATTTATACATACCTGTCCTAGTGAGTCTGTTGTGAGACAGATCTAACCATCGTAGGTTGTGTCCCCCCTCCCCGACTATTTATACATACCTGTCCTAGTGAGTCTGTTGTGAGACAGATCTAGCCATCGTAGGTTGTGTCCCCCCTCCCCGACTATTTATACATACCTGTCCTAGTGCGTCTGTTGTGAGACAGATCTAGCCATCGTAGGTTGTGTCCCCCCTCCCCGACTATTTATACATACCTGTCCTAGTGAGTCTGTTGTGAGACAGATCTAGCCATCGTAGGTTGTGTCCCCCCTCCCCGACTATTTATACATACCTGTCCTAGTGCGTCTGTTGTGATACAGATCTAGCCATCGTAGGTTGTGTCCCCCCTCCCCGACTATTTATACATACCTGTCCTAGTGAGTCTGTTGTGAGACAGATCTAGCCATCGTAGGTTGTGTCCCCCCTCCCCGACTATTTATACATACCTGTCCTAGTGCGTCTGTTGTGAGACAGATCTAGCCATCGTAGGTTGTGTCCCCCCTCCCCGACTATTTATACATACCTGTCCTAGTGAGTCTGTTGTGAGACAGATCTAGCCATCGTAGGTTGTGTCCCCCCTCCCCGACTATTTATACATACCTGTCCTAGTGCGTCTGTTGTGAGACAGATCTAGCCATCGTAGGTTGTGTCCCCCCTCCCCGACTATTTATACATACCTGTCCTAGTGAGTCTGTTGTGAGACAGATCTAGCCATCGTAGGTTGTGTCCCCCCTCCCCGACTATTTATACATACCTGTCCTAGTGCGTCTGTTGTGAGACAGATCTAGCCATCGTAGGTTGTGTCCCCCCTCCCCGACTATTTATACATACCTGTCCTAGTGAGTCTGTTGTGAGACAGATCTAGCCATCGTAGGTTGTGTCCCCCCTCCCCGACTATTTATACATACCTGTCCTAGTGCGTCTGTTGTGAGACAGATCTAGCCATCGTAGGTTGTGTCCCCCCTCCCCGACTATTTATACATACCTGTCCTAGTGAGTCTGTTGTGAGACAGATCTAGCCATCGTAGGTTGTGTCCCCCCTCCCCGACTATTTATACATACCTGTCCTAGTGCGTCTGTTGTGAGACAGATCTAGCCATCGTAGGTTGTGTCCCCCCTCCCCGACTATTTATACATACCTGTCCTAGTGAGTCTGTTGTGAGACAGATCTAGCCATCGTAGGTTGTGTCCCCCCTCCCCGACTATTTATACATACCTGTCCTAGTGCGTCTGTTGTGAGACAGATCTAGCCATCGTAGGTTGTGTCCCCCCTCCCCGACTATTTATACATACCTGTCCTAGTGAGTCTGTTGTGAGACAGATCTAGCCATCGTAGGTTGTGTCCCCCCTCCCCGACTATTTATACATACCTGTCCTAGTGCGTCTGTTGTGAGACAGATCTAACTATCGTAGGTTGTGTCCCCCCTCCCCGACTATTTATACATACCTGTCCTAGTGAGTCTGTTGTGAGACAGATCTAGCCATCGTAGGTTGTGTCCCCCCTCCCCGACTATTTATACATACCTGTCCTAGTGCGTCTGTTGTGAGACAGATCTAACCATCGTAGGTTGTGTCCCCCCTCCCCGACTATTTATACATACCTGTCCTAGTGAGTCTGTTGTGAGACAGATCTAGCCATCGTAGGTTGTGTCCCCCCTCCCCGACTATTTATACATTCCTGTCCTAGTGAGTCTGTTGTGAGACAGATCTAACTATCGTAGGCTGTGTCCCCCCTCCAGACTATTTATACATACCTATCCTAGTGAGTCTGTTATGAGGCAGATCTAACTATCGTAGGCTGTGTCCCCCCTCCAGACTATTTAAACATACCTGTCCTAGTGAGTCTGTTGTGATACAGATCTAACTATCGTAGGTTGTGTCCCCCCTCCCCGACTATTTATACATACCTGTCCTAGTGAGTCTGTTATGAGACAGATCCAGCCAACGTAGGTTGCCACACCCATCCAGACCATGTAAAACACTTAGTTTGTTGTGAGACAGATTGACATAGGACAGATTGCCGAGGTCCTTCAGGTTGACATACTCTATAAAGTTGTGCTGCAAATCAAATATCACATAATTATCTAGTTTACATCAAGTTTGTATAAGTTTTCATGTTTGTTTGTTTTTTATGCTATTTCCATTTATTTAAACAAATATAAACATGTACATTACGATACGAAGCAACATGTGACATCAGCACTCAAAAAAAAAAGACATAAGTATGTTAAATAAAAAATGTGTATTTATATATGAACATATTAATTAAGTCACCCTACCTTAAATTTGATAAGCCACCCTACCTTGAAGTAAACAATTCATTCTACCTTATAGTGGACTAGTTACACTACAGTGAAGTGGACACGTTACCCTACAGTGAAGTGGACAAGTCACCCTACAGTGAAGTGGACAAGTTATACTACAGTGAAGTGGACAAGTTACCTTACAGTGAAGTGGACAAGTTACACTACAGTAAAGTGGACAAGTTACACTACAGTGAAGTGGACAAGTTACCCTACAGTGAAGTGGACACGTTACCCTACAGTGAAGTGGACAAGTTACCCTACAGTGAAGTGGAAAAGTTACACTACAGTGAAGTGTACAAGTTACCCTACAGTGAAGTGGACAAGTTACACTACAGTGAAGTGGAAAAGTTACACTACAGTGAAGTGTACAAGTTACCCTACAGTGAAGTGGACAAGTTTCACTACAGTGAAGTGGACAGTTATACTACAGTGAAGTGGACAAGTTATACTACAGTGAAGTGGACAAGTTACACTACAGTGAAGTGGACAAGTTCCCCTACAGTGAAGTGGACAAATTACCCTACAGAGAAGGGGACAAGTCACCCTACAGTGAAGTGAACAAGTTACACTACAGTGAAGTGGACATATTACCCTACAGTGAAGTGGACAAGGTACCCTACAGTAAAGTGGACAAGTCACCCCACAGTGAAGTGGACAAGTTACACTACATTGAAGTGTACAAGTTACCCTACAGTGAGGTGGACAGTTACCCAACAGTGAAGTGGACAAGTTACCCCACAGAGAAGTGGACAAGTTTCCCTACAGGGAAATGGACAAGTTACACTACAGTGAAATGGTCAAGTTACCCTACAGTGAAGTGGCCAAGTTACACTACCGTGAAGTGGACAAATTACCCTACAATGAAGTGGAAAAGTTACCCTACAGTGAAGTGTACAAGTTACACTACAGTGAAGTGAACAAGTTACACTACAGTGAAGTAGACAAGTTACCCTACAGTGAAGTGAGCAAGTTACCCTACAGTGAAGTGGCCAAATTACCCTCCAGTGAAGTGGACAAGTAACCCTACAGTAAAGTGGACAAGTCACCCCACAGTGAAGTGGACAAGTTACCCCACAGAGAAGTGGACAAGTTTCCCTACAGGGAAATGGACAAGTTACACTACAGTGAAATGGTCAAGTTACCCTACAGTGAAGTGGCCAAGTTACACTACCGTGAAGTGGACAAATTACCCTACACTGAAGTGGACAAGTTACCCTACAGGGAAGTGGAAAAGTTACACTACAGTGAAGTGTACAAGTTACCCTACAGTGAGGTGGACAAGTTACCCTACAGTGAGGTGGACAAGTTACCCTACAGTGATGTGGACAAGTTACACTACAGTGAAGAGGACAGGTTACACTACAGTGAAATGGACAAGTTTCCCTACAGTGAAGTGGACAAGTTTCCCTACAGTTAAGTGGACAAGTTACACTACAGTTAAGTGGACCGGTTACACTACAGTGAAATGGACAGTTACACTACCGTGAAGCGCACAAGTTACACTACAGTGAAGTGAACAAGTTACCCTACAGTGAAGTGGACAGTTATACTACAGTGAAGTTGACAAGTTACACTACAGTGAAGTCGACAAATTACCCTACAGTGAAGTAGACAAGTTACCCTACAGTGAAGTGAACAAGTCACCCTACAGTGAAGTGGACAAGTAACCCTACAGTAAAGTGGACAAGTCACCCTACAGTGAAGTGGACAGTTATACTACAGTGAAGTTGACAAGTTACACTACAGTGAAGTTGACAAATTACCCTACAGTTAAGTGGACAAGTTACACTACAGTAAAGTGGACAAATTACCCTACAGTTAATTTGACAAGTTACCCTACAGTGAAGTTGACAAATTACCCTACAGTTAAGTGGACAAATTACCATACAGTGAAGTGGACAAGTTACCTTACAGTGAAGTGGACAAATTACCCTACAATGAAGTGGAAAAGTTACCCTACAGTGAAGTGTACAAGTTACACTACAGTGAAGTGAACAAGTTACCCTACAGTGAAGTGGCCAAGTTACCCTACAGTGAAGTGGTCAAGTCCCCCTACAGTGAAGTGGACAAGTTCCCCTACAGTGAAGTGGACAAATTTCCCTACAGTGAAGTAGACAAGTCACCCTACAAAGAAGTGGACAAATTACCCTACAGAGAGGTGGACAAGTTACCCTACAGTGAAGTTGACAAATTACCCTACAGTTAAGTGGACAAATTACCATACAGTGAAGTGGACAAGTTACCTTACAGTGAAGTGGACAAATTACACTACAGTGAAGTGGACAAAGTACCCTACATTGAAGTTGACAAGTTACCCTACAGTGAAGTACAACAGTAACATTACAGTGAAGTGGACAAATTACACTACAGTGAAGTGGACAAGTTACTCTCCAGTGAAGTAGACAAGTCACCCTACAAAGAAGTGGACAAATTACCCTACAGTGAAGTGGAAAAGTTACACTACAGTGAAGTGGATAAGTTACCCTACAGTAAAGTGGACAGATTACCCTACAGTGAAGTGGACAGGTTACACTACAGTGAAGTGGACAAATGACCCTACAGTGAAGTGGACAAGTAACCCTACAGTGAAGTGGACAAGTCACCCTACAAAGAAGTGGACAAATTACCCTACAGAGAAGCGGACAAGTTACCCTACAGTGAAGTAGACAAGTTACCCTACAGTGAAGTACAACAGTAACATTACAGTGAAGTGGACAAATTACCCTACAGTGAGTTGGACAAGTTACCCTACAGTGAAATGGACAGTTATACTAGAGTGCACTGGACAAGTTACCCTACAGTGAAATGGACAGTTATACTACAGTGAAGTTGACAAGTTACACTACAGTGAAGTGCACAGTTATACTACAGTGAAGTGGCCAAGTTACCCTACAGTGAAGTGGACAAGTTACCCTACAGTAAAGTGGACAAGTCACCCTACAGTGAAGTGGACAAGTTACACTACAGTGAAGTGGACAAGTTACCCTACCTTGAAGTGAACAAATTGAAGCTGTTTACAGGACTGTAGACCATCCACTGCCACTAGGTTACAGTTTGTCATTGATAGGTACTTGAGGCCCCAGCACTGACCAAGAGTGGACACGTCACAGCCAGGCAAGTCCTGCAATTTGACTGTGGTCACCTATAACACAGAAAAATATCTGGTTGATATAAAAGTCAACTTTAAAAAACACCTGATACAGCCTCTATATATGTTTGACAAGATATGTTAGCTTTGGTATGGAATACACAAATTCATTGTTTCACAAACATTACTGTTATAAGACTCATCAAAATTTACCACTATAGAAACAGTTAATTCTTCCACAACAAGAAAGGTTAGATAACAAGGCAATTTATTTTTAGGACATTATGTTTGGGACAAAGTACCTGTCTGAGCGTGTCAACCTGAGCAGCTGAAGTGATGATGTACTTGTCGAGTGGTTCTAACTTCTTGGCAGAGGCTGGTCGTCTTGATGGCTTCTTAGTGGTGGCAGTCTTCAACTTCCACGGTTCATTGCTTACTTTACTGTCAGACATAATAACAGAATGATATTGCAACCAAACAAACACAGACAAAATACCATGGAAGGTCTATCTGTAACTTGAAATGACAAGAAAATTTGCACAATATTTCATATAATCTGGATCAAGTCCAATATATCTCCAAGAAAGAAAACAAAAAACAAGAGGCCTAGAGCGCATGTATCACTCACCTGGATCTTTATGCCCAGCAATGGTATAAATGGCTATGGGTTTGGGATCTCAACCATTTGAAAGTTATGACCCAATAATTAAGTGCCTAGGGGTGGTGCCAGACCCAAGGGTCAAATTTAATTTATCATGATTGTGTGGACTCTTAATGCCAAGCAATGGTATATATGGTTATGAGGTGGGGACCTCGATAATGTCAAAGTTATGGTTCAGGAATTAAGTCCCTAGGGGTGGGGCCAGACCCTAGGTTCAATTCTTATATTATGATCGTGTTTGCTTCTTGATGCTCAGGAATTATATAAACTGTTATAGAGTTGGGAACCTGATAATGTCAAAGTTAAAAATGCTTTTTGTCCCTACCCCTCAGATCTGGGGTCAGCCCTTAATTTGGTGTAATTTTAAATCCTTACCTCCTAAGAATGCTTCCTACCAACTATTGTTGAAAGCCATCACTTTATTCCAGAGAAGAAATCGCTTAAAGCAATATGGCCAAATATCCCCTTTTGGTCTTGCCCTTCCATTTCTACAATTTATTTTGAATCCCAACCACCTAAGGATGCAAGCAAATTTGGTTGATATCCTTTTCTCAGTTTCAGAGAAGTCGATTATATCAATATGGCTACATTACCCCTTTTTTGCCCAGCTTGCAGCCCCCAGTCGATCAGGCTCTACTTTTTTACAATTTTGAATCCCCACCACATAGAGATGCTTACATTCATTTTGTTTTTGAATTCCAAACAATGGTTCAGAAGGAGTTGTCTGAACAAAACTGTTTTCAGACGGCCGATCGACGCCACGGTATGGCATAGCTCACATTGGTCCTTTGAAACCATGGCAAATATACAATGTCAGAAATATCAGGCTTGATAATGTCATTTTACCTCCAAGGAATACAGGAGTTGATCCACTGCAGTCTCCGTACCTCAGCTCTGTCTGGCAGACCCAGCATCATGGCTCTCTGTTCACTTTTCCTGTGTAATATAAAACTGTATATATATACCATCATAATCTATCATCCGTGCAAGACCGTACTACCACCCGGGGAGGGACTTGAGTAAGCAGTATACCAGACAAGCTTGAACAAAAACTGATAATCATATGATAAAACATACACTTGACCAGACTGCAGCAGCCTCATCAAAATAAATATTAGGAATATGTCAAGCATCAAACTCCTTTTGAAAACTGGCAAAACTTTATCTTAAATATAAACTTTATCTTACAACAATTACGAAACAAGTTATTGCAACTTATATTAATCACTCTTGTTGGCCCGGATGTTAGCGCAGGGTTCTTAATTCAGCAATAAACTAGATTACATGGAGAGAACCACCGTGGTCGGGCAGGTGACCCCATACCTTTTCACATCCAATCGGGGAAATAAACCCTCACTGGCTGGTGAAAGGCAAGATATCATACAATAAGCAATTAGCAAATAAAAACACAGCAGCCTCATTAAATATACCCAGAATTTGCTAAGCATGGAATCTGAGTGAGAGAATTTAATAAATAGTACTCCAGCCAAGTTTGATCAAAATCCAATCATATCTTCATAAGATATATCGCAAAGCAATCAACCTATCAGAATCAATCAAATATCTTGAATTGAATTCAACTATCAGAATAACGATTTTCACAAAAAGGGGCATAACTCTACTGCTAATAGTGGTGACAGGTGAACAACTTCAGGTGGTAAACACTATATGTGGAAAGTTTCATTGGAATTGGACTTGAAATGTAAGAGAAGATCTTCATATAGGAGTTCACTAGTGGATGGACAGATGGAGAGACAGAGTAATCGATGCAGGGCCCTAATAATGTATGGACCATGTAATATAGAACCATTGGAGTTACCTTTTCTTCTCTTCCTGGTCTGTACCCTCGGTAAGTTGACTTATGTCACTGTGTTTACTTGATCGGCTACTTGTTCCTCCTTCCCGTCTACTACTTCGTGGAGTAGCTAGCTCAACACTCTGCTTTAAACTCACTTGTTTTTCTGTCTTTTCCTTTTCTATTATTTGTTGTTCCTCGTTCTGTTTTTGCTTTTCTGCCTCTTGCAGCTTTTTCTCTCTCTCCTCCTCCTGTTTGCTTACCTCTTGTAGCTTTCTCTCTTTCTCCTCTTTCTGTTTTCTCTCTATCTCAAGCTTTTCTGCTTCTTCCTTTTTCCTTTTTTCCTCTTTTTGCATTGCCTCTAGTAATTTTCTCTCTTTTTCTTTCTCCTCTTCAAGTTCTTTTTGTTCTTTCAATTTTCTGACTACCTCTTTCTTTCGTTCTTCTTCAGCTTCCAGGCGTTTTCTTTCTTCTTCCTTTTTCAGTTTTTCTTCTAGTTTTCTTTTTTCCTCTTCTTCCTTTTTCCTTCTTTTTTCTTCTAATTCTCTTTCTTTTTCTAACTTTTTCTGTTCCTCTTTTTTCCTCTTTTCTTCCTCTTTTTTTCGCCTCTTTTCCTCTTTCTCTCTTTCTTCCTCTTCCTTTTTTTGTTTCTTTTCTTCCTTTTCCCTTTCTTTTTCTTCCACTTTAAGCCTGAAATAGGTTAATATGTACAAATTCCAGATAAACAACCCAAAAAAAGAGTACCACAGGACGGAACAATATACACCTGTGTAATGCCAATCTGACATATTTAAATCCTTCTGATGCATTGTTGTTCGTAAATGAAGGTTAGAACTATTTCTAATAGTGTACTTGAGCAACTTTATCCTTTATGACCTATACAACTTTGATTTTCATAGGATTTGTCTCTTTTTGTATATATTTCAAACCATGAAAATAACATTGAAATTGCCCCTTTTTGTCAATAATCGATTCATCTTATTGCATGAAAACCAACAATATTCCAATTGTTTATTAATTACTGGCAGATTTTACATATTAGACAAAATATTAATATTGACCAAGTCTCATCAGAATACTGCCATATTTAAATAAGTTACTGAGTGGTAACTGTCGACCAATCAGATAGCAGCATGCTCATTAATTATGTGCATATTTTGCTCACCTTTAAGTCATTGTAATATCATAAATATTGACAAAGTTTCCTCAGAATCCTGTCACATTTGACAAAGTTATTGTGCAGAAACCGTCAACTAATCAGAGCATAGTGTTCTAATTAATTATGCACCGATTTTGCTCAACTTCGAACTATGCCTCAGTCTTTAGATAATGTACATGCAAGCGAAGTTTCATAAAATTTATTGATATCTAAGCAAGTTATCTTGTGGAGCCAATGTTTGAAAATTGACCAATCAGAGCACAGTACGCTAATTTATTCGGATTTTGCTCAAGTTTGAACTTAGCTTCAGTGTGGACAGATGGACAGACGCTCCCCATACCATAATATATTCATTACATAATGGATAGAATTACATTTAGCTTCATTAGTTTAATGATAAAGATAATATTTCAAATCTGATTTTTTTTATTGGACTGTTAGATATTTTTGTGTATTATTTGAGGGTGATACATTTCAAGTGATTGCTAACTTATGAAGTTTTACAGTGAAATACAATATTTTAAATATTGTTTAGAATCTCTAAGTGAAGAGTTTACCTTTTAATTTCTTCCTCTTCCTCCTTCACCTGCCTACGTTGTTGGATCATCTGTTCTGCCTCTTGTATTTTTCCCTCTTCCTGTTCCTTTTTCCTGACTTCAGCTTTCTCCTCTAGGATGTCTTTTATGGCTTTGTTTTCTTTCCTTACACTGAAATAAACAGTAATACAATACACACAATTGTATGTATAGAAGTTTCGCAACGAGTGATGGTTGATTATCAGGTTTGTCTAACTAGACTTAGTTAATCTGTATAAAGACACGAGGTTTACCGTGTGTCTTTTACGATTTGAAAATGAACTAACTCAAGTGAGATAAATGTGATAACTAATCATCACTTTCTCCAATAACATTCATATTTTATCTGAAGGAACATTTTTCCCATGGAAAATACATCATGTGTGTTTCTGATGCCACTAACCTGTAGCCCCTAAAGATACATTGTATTTTTGTGGCCTCCTGTTGCCCTATGTTATATGCCACTAACCTATAGCCCCTAAAGATACATTGTATTTCCGTGGCCTCCTGTTCCCCGATGTTATATGCCACTAACCTGTAGCCCCTAAAGATACATTGTATTTTTGTGGCCTCCTGTTCCCCTATGTTATATGCCATTAACCTGTAGCCCCTAAAGATACATTGTATTTCCTTGGCCTCCTGTTCCCCTATGTTATATGCCACTAACCTATAGCCCCTAAAGATACATTGTATTTTCGTGGCCTCCTGTTCCCCTATGTTATATGCCATTAACCTGTAGCCCCTAAAGATAAATTGTATTTCTGTGGCCTCCTGTTCCCCTATGTTATATGCCACTAACCTGTAGCCCCTAAAGATACATTGTATTTCCGTGGCCTCCTGTTCCCCTATGTTATATGCCACTAACCTGTAGCCCCTAAAGATACATTGTATTCATGTGGCCTCCTGTTCCCCTATGTTATATGCCTCTAACCTGTAACCCCTAAAGATACATTGTATTTCCGTGGCCTCCTGTTCCCCTATGTTATATGCCACTAACCTGTAGCCCCTAAAGATACATTGTATTTCCGTGGCCTCCTGTTCCCCTATGTTATATGCCACTAACCTGTAGCCCCTAAAGATACATTGTATTTCCGTGGCCTCCTGTTCCCCTATGTTATATGCCACTAACCTGTAGCCCCTAAAGATACATTGTATTTCCGTGGCCTCCTGTTCCCCTATGTTATATGCCACTAACCTGTAGCCCCTAAAGATACATTGTATTTCCGTGGCCTCCTGTTCCCCTATGTTATATGCCACTAACCTGTAGCCCCTAAAGATACATTGTATTTCCGTGGCCTCCTGTTCCCCTATGTTATATGCCACTAACCTGTAGCCCCTAAAGATACATTGTATTTCCGTGGCCTCCTGTTCCCCTATGTTATATGCCACTAACCTGTAGCCCCTAAAGATACATTGTATTTCCGTGGCCTCCTGTTCCCCTATGTTATATGCCACTAACCTGTAGCCCCTAAAGATACATTGTATTTTCATAGCCTCCTGTTCCCCTATGTTATATGCCACTAACCTGTAGCCCCTAAAGATACATTGTATTTCCTTGGCCTCCTGTTCCCCATGTTATATGCCACTAACCTGTAGCCCCTAAAGATACATTGTATTTTTGTGGCTGCCTGTTCCCTCCTCTGTTGCCTTTTTGTTTCCTCCTGTTTTCGTCCCTCCTCATAAGCTTTGTGTTCAGTCTCTATTTCTTCAGTTATCTTCTTCAGATTTTCCTTCAACCAACAGAAAAATTCACATGTAGATTATGAACAGAATGTTTTAAGTCTTTCAATAGTTATTGTACAAGTACTAAAACAGCAATTGTTTTCCACATGGAGATGATAATATTTGTGTTATATAAGTAAATGCCTTTTCAGTGTGTTCACAATCAGCATCATCTTGTTTTTTGGAGTTTGAATTTAGTTGTAGAGGAAATCTGAAGTGTGTTGTAGGGGAAGTCTGAAGTGTGTTGTAGGGGAAGTCTGAAGTGTGTTGTAGGGGAAGTCTGAAGTGTGTTGTAGGGGAAGTCTGAAGTGTGTTGTAGGGGAAGTCTGAAGTGTGTTGTAGGGGAAGTCTGAAGTGTGTTGTAGGGGAAGTCTGAAGTGTGTTGTAGGGGAAGTCTGAAGTGTGTTGTAGGGGAAGTCTGAAGTGTGTTGTAGGGGAAGTCTGAAGTGTGTTGTAGGGGAAGTCTGAAGTGTGTTGTAGGGGAAGTCTGAAGTGTGTTGTAGGGGAAGTCTGAAGTGTGTTGTAGGGGAAGTCTGAAGTGTGTTGTAGGGGAAGTCTGAAGTGTGTTGTAGGGGAAGTCTGAAGTGTGTTGTAGGGGAAGTCTGAAGTGTGTTGTAGGGGAAGTCTGAAGTGTGTTGTAGGGGAAGTCTGAAGTGTGTTGTAGGGGAAGTCTGAAGTGTGTTGTAGGGGAAGTCTGAAGTGTGTTGTAGGGGAAGTCTGAAGTGTGTTGTAGGGGAAGTCTGAAGTGTGTTGTAGGGGAAGTCTGAAGTGTGTTGTAGGGGAAGTCTGAAGTGTGTTGTAGGGGAAGTCTGAAGTGTGTTGTAGGGGAAGTCTGAAGTGTGTTGTAGGGGAAGTCTGAAGTGTGTTGTAGGGGAAGTCTGAAGTGTGTTGTAGGGGAAGTCTGAAGTGTGTTGTAGGGGAAGTCTGAAGTGTGTTGTAGGGGAAGTCTGAAGTGTGTTGTAGGGGAAGTCTGAAGTGTGTTGTAGGGGAAGTCTGAAGTGTGTTGTAGGGGAAGTCTGAAGTGTGTTGTAGGGGAAGTCTGAAGTGTGTTGTAGGGGAAGTCTGAAGTGTGTTGTAGGGGAAGTCTGAAGTGTGTTGTAGGGGAAGTCTGAAGTGTGTTGTAGGGGAAGTCTGAAGTGTGTTGTAGGGGAAGTCTGAAGTGTGTTGTAGGGGAGTTTGAATTTCCATTGCAATTACACAAACTTGAGCATTTCAATCATTGCTGAACTATTACTATTTTCCAAGATATTTTGGTTTCATCTTAAAGAACAGCTCCAAAGATGACATTTAAAAGTGTTATTTTTTCTCTAGGGTCTATATTCACACATTTTATTTATGCTTTTAATTCTGAGCATGTGTGATCTCCCCCATGAAAATTTCAAAAAGTTGTCAAGATTGTTACAGATAAATGAAGGATCAATAATGGTGAAACCTGCTTTGGGAAAAAACTTTTATTTCCAAGAAAAGTCTGGAGATAATTGATGGTTAGTGACACTATCTAGTACCTGGTGCTGTCGGTGTGCTGACTCTTGTAGTCCAAGACTTTCTCTCTCCTCTTTCTCCAGTATCTCCTGCTTCACCTACAACAGTGAGCACATATCTACAGGTAAGGTTCATTTTAGAAACATCACATTTTTGACTCAGTAGATTGTACTGTCCATCAATTAATTTTTCAGAATACGGTAGACTTCCCTTCTCATTTGTGGGATAAAACCATTATATGAACCTGTATAACATTTACAGAAAACACAAACAGGAATTGAAAACTTATTTTGCAAGCTTTCGCATATTCTGTTGTCAAGCAAAGAGTGTAAATGACCAGTGTTTCAACTCTTAACCGCTGGAGACAGCACACTAAGCCGTAGTGGGCCAAATCAGCAAAGTCATCTGTCAAAACTGACATTTGCAACTAAGGGGCGGAATGGGTAAACATGTCCCCCGTCCCCCTGCAGAATTAGAGTGACAGTGGCCTAAATAAAGGGATATTAAGTGAAATCCACATCAAAACAAGTGGCTATAACACAATAGAATTACATAGATTATATAGCAGGAAAATGGTGAATCAACATGATATTAACTGGAAATTGCCATTATACGACATGATGTTAAGTATTTTCTACAAAGGAAGCAAAGACACATATCCCTTATTATATCTATTTTGTGTTTGATTCTCTTGACAATTTATAATAACGAATTATTAAAAGATGACTTAACTACAGTTCCAGATCTGGTAGTGATCTTAGAGCTGGTAGTGCTGTGTACTTACCAGTCTTTCCTTCGCTAAAGTGGTGACCTCCCTCTCCAGTTGTTTACGTTTTTGTTGACGTTGTTCCTCCACTTCCCTATTTATTAAGTCCGCCTCTTTTCTCTCTCCTTCCAAAGCCTATAGCAATAACAAAAAGTCATTGAATGCCACATTTTAAAAGTGATGCTTGCTTATAAGGTAATGTCAATATTGATTATATAAAAGTGGAAAATAATATATGAAGCTGAGGCCCAAATAGGTTATGGTAAGGATTTATAAACCAATTCTTTGAAGGTAGAGCATACCATCTCATTAAAATAAGTTATTACCACTGTCATAATTATGAAATATGTGTTTATTTAAACAATGAATGTTTTAGCAAATGTTGTTATGGTCCTATAACACACATTGCTATTGATGACAAACTTAATAAAGCCTCGTGGTAGGGCTTTATTAAAGTTTGTCAGTAATAGAAACGTGTGTTATAGAACCATAACAATATTTGCTTAAACATTCATTAGTTATATTTACATTTTGATAGAGTAGTTATGATCTTATAACAGGTCTTTGAACAGCAGATTAAGTGTTGAAAACAATGAAATTGATGAAGTCACAAAAAAGACTGATTACATTACAATAGCAAATGTTATTATAGTCTCATAACAACATTTACTTTCTCAATGCATTGCAATGGAAGGATGCAAAGCAAAAGTTAATATATATTTTAACAAAAGTATTTCCTATAAATCACACCTTGCAATCCATCTTACAATTGTTTCAAAATTTGAGTATTAAAATCAAAACTTTATGAAAACAAACAAAATATACAGGGTTCAAAAGCAGTGCCAACAGTACACTTTACCTATGATGCTATCCAGGAGTTTTTAATACATAGCATCAAAATGAGGGATGATAACTATGAGAAGGGAAGTAACTCTAGGTCATAAAAACTTCTTTTTATAGCCTTATCACATATATAGAAGGAAAAACAAACCCTGTAGTGGAAGTGGACATCACGTTTAAAACAATGACAGCCTCTACCTTTATAACAATGACAGCCTCTACCTTTATAACAATGACAGCCTCTTCCTTAATTTTTGTAGAAATTTAACACCCAAACCTTTATCTGAAATTATTATGATAAAATAGGAGCTCATACAATTGGGTCAGATGTTAAATAACATCTTAAATGTAGCCTGTAAGACTCATTTTTATCACATAATGTACTGTGTTATCCAGTGAATATACTCATGTCATATTTGTTTGCGTATTAACCCATGTAATATGACCTATCAGTGATTGGTTGTAAGTTTCAATCGTTTCAATTGTGACGTCACGCCTAGGACAAGTACATGACGTCACAAGACTTACACACCGGAGTCAAAATGGCGGCTTTTTACATTTCAAGGTGGCATGAAAATTGTCGTTTTTACACGAATAAATGTCACAAATCTTGATTATGTGATAAAAAGGATCTTTCACTCGTTTTCATTTTATATGAAATACATGAGGTTCCATTTCATATGAGCCAGAGGCTCGCTTAATTGAAAATTGATAGACTCATTTCATAAATCTCATATGAAATGGAAACTGATGTAAGACCCTATATATATGAACGATTCACTGTATATAAGCTTCATTTACAGCTTTCAGCTTCTCCTCTCTGATCCTGTACTGTTTCTCCACATTATCTATCTGTTCCCTCATCTCTCGTTGAAAAGCCAGCTGTCTTTCATCAACGGGAACCAAAGCCAGTCCATCCCCACCACCTGAAGGAAATCAGCGTTACAGAGCCAGTCAGACATCAGTAGGTTCATACAAATGTAACATTCTAATACCAAATTAATATTCATTTGTGACACAAGAAATTCCAACTAATTCATTCTCTAGTGGTTGGCGGGGTGTGTCATTGTGCCAGCACACAGTCTTTGATAATATTAGTAAGTATAAACACCTTTCCTGAACATGATATTACCATTTCTAGTATTATCTTAATCCAATTTTTTTGTGTGCATTTTTTTCTGTCAAATAAAACTGTTCACTTTACTGAGTGTGGAATTATTAAGCTTTATATTAGGTTGTCCATCCGAAAGTAAGTATGAACCATCACTGACCTGGCCCCTGGTCCCCTGGATCCACACCTGCCAACACAATAGGCTCCAGATCAGCACCATCCTCATCCTCAGTGGCCTTTGATATCTCCTCCAAAATCTGATACATACCAAAACCATAACGTTACCAGTAGGTTCACATTCTCTGAACTTTATTACTAAAACGCTGGTGTACAGATTGATGTTTTATGCATTTAAAACCTTCTTTTAGTTTAAGATTGTCACTACTTCAAACTGCTGGATCCTATTAATACCGAAACAATACCTTTCTCCTAAGTTCCTCAGGGTCTTTGCCTTGTGCATTTGCTTCCTCCTTCAATAATTCCAAGTCTTCTACAGCTACAATGGACTTGGAGTCTAAACAATTAGAATGTTTCCACAATGTTTTGTTATCCGACTAAGATTTGATTGCAGTAGATATTGATTACTCTGACAACAAGCCATTGCTTTACAAGTATTCCAAATAACATGGTATCCGAATATCAATAACATGGTATCCCACTGTCAATAACATGGTATCCCACTATCAATAACATGGTATCCCACTATCAATGACATATTGTATTCCCCTTTCAATAACATGGTATCCCACCATCAATAACATGGTATCCGATTATAAATAACATATGGTATTCCACTATCAATAACATATGGCATTCCACTATCATTAACATGGTATCCAACTATCAATAACATGATATCCCACTAACAACAACATGATATCCCACTAACAACAACATGATATCCCATTAACAACAACATGATATCCCACTATCAATAACATATGGTATCCCACTATCAACAACATGATATCCCACTATCATTTACATATGGTATCCCAATATCATTAACATGGTTCATTAACATGGTATTCTACTTTCAATAACAAGGTATCCACTATCAATAGCATGGTATCCGATTATCAATAACATATATTATTCCACTATCAATAACATATTATTCCACTATCAATAACATGGTATTCCACTATCAATAACATGGTATTCCACTATCAATAACATGGTATTCCACTATCAATAACATGGTATTCCACTATCAATAACATGGTATCCCACTACATGGTATTCAACTATCAATAACATGGTATCCCACTATCAATAACATGGTTTCACACAAACAATAACACATGGTATCCCACTATCAATACCATGGTATCCCAATATCAATAACATGGTATCCCACTATCAATAACATGGTATCCCAGTATCAATACAAAACTGCCACACTCACCTGGTATTCATCTCACACTTGTTACCTTAAAAATGGACATTTTGTTGAACAAACTGTATAGCTCTTCATTCAAGAATGCAACTTGCTCAATAATTTGACCAGATGTGACCTTGAGAGTGTGTCAAGGTTAATCAAATGAACCAACTTGATAGATATTCATCTGAGCATACCATTTGTCAAATATCACCACCCTTTCCATTTTGGTTATTCAAAAAAGTTGTTTAAAGTTTTTAACATATTTGACCCCTGTGACCTTAAATATGATTCAATGGCATTCTTTTGAACTAACTTTACATACCTTTTATCCAGCATGCTACTGGCTAAATATCATCATCCTAGCCATATTTTTATTGAGGAGGAGTCGTTTCAGTTTTTGACATATTTAACCCCAGTGACATTGGATATGGGTGAAGGTCATTTATTTGAACAAACTTGGTAGCCTTTCATCCCAGTATGCTTCTGGATTAATAGCATCACCCTTGGCCTATTGGTTATTTAAAAGAAGTTGATGCTGGACAGATGGGCGACGGACAGATGACGGATGGACAGAGGATGTCGCACCATGACCATTTCGGGCCAGGTGAGCTAAAATGGTATCCCACTATCATAATCATGGTATCCCACTATTATAACCATGGTATCCCACTATAGTAACCATGGTATCCCTCTATCATAACCATGGTATCCCACTATCATAACCATGGTATCCCACTATCGCAACCATGGTATCCCACTATCATGACCATGGTATCCCACTATCATGACCATGATATCCCACTATCATAACCATGGTATCCCACTATCATAACCATGGTATCCCACTATCATGACCATGGTATCCCACTATCATAACCATGGGTTCCCACTATCATAACCATGGTATCCCACTATCATAACCATGGTATCCCACTATCATAACCATGGTATCCCACTATCATAACCATGGTATCCCACTATCATAACCATGGTATCCCACTATCATAACCATGGTATCCCACTATCATAACCATGGTATCCCTCTATGATAACCATGGTATCCCACTATCATAACCATGGTATCCCTCTATCATAACCATGGTATCCCTCTATCATAACCATGGTATCCCACTATCATAACCATGGTATCCCACTATCATTACCATGGTACCCCACTATCATAACCATGGTATCCCACTATCATAACCATAGTATCCCACTATCATAACCATGGTATCCCACTATCATAACCATAGTATCCCAATATCATAACCATAGTATCCCACTATCATAACCATGGTATCCCACTATCATAACCATAGTATCCCACTATCATAACCATGGTACCCCACTATCATAACCATAGTATCCCACTATCAAAACGTACAAATGTGTTCACAACACACTCCTTCCTATCTCCTAATAAATGTAGTTGGATTGGTTTACATAGCTGATAGACTGATGACCATGGCCCAGTGGTCAATGGTTTAAAATTAGTTGATAGACTGCTGACCATGGTCCAGTGGTCAATGGTTTAGTTGATAGACTGCTTACCATGGTCCAGTGGCCATTGAACCAATGTACTTACTCTGGCCATGTTGATAGTTGATGAGGTCATCGCACTCCTCTAGCTCCTCCTCGAACGCCTTTGTCTGTTTGTTCAGAAGTCTGAAGTAACTGTCCATTTCCAGTGGCACATCCTAGAAATATTTCCATGTCATCTGTTCTTAGGTCGAGTATAATGCTTGAATTCAAACGTCAAAAGACTTAGCATGCAGACGATAAAGGTCGTCAAAACATGTTCTCATTTTTAATACAAATCAATAAAAAAGCATGTTACAAACAGTATTAAATCATATACTTTCGATGAACACACATTTTATGCTACCCATAGGTGGGTAATCTGGATGTGATTTCACTGGCCACTCTTTTAATTGTGATATCACAGCAATTATTTCACAGATCAGAAACAGGAATTATGTATTTCCAGATGAAATATGTTTTTTTCAGATATAATATGAACATTATGGGATAAAAAGTTGTCTCACCCTGGGTAATTAGTTTGTAAAGTTCTAAAGTGGTAAAAATACATGCAAAGAACTTTAATTCTTTATTCAATATGAAAATTAACAAACTCAAGTTAAACATGATTACCAATTACACCTAATAAACTGATAAAGCTGACAAAAGCATATGAATAATATTTATCCTATTTTATTTGTATACTTATCCTTATTGGGGCAGTTCTTGGTTCAACCTGAAAGGCCATGTAAGGTAATGCCAAGACTCAGCCTCCATGTAATGCATATCATTTTTTTACCTTTGAAAGTCTACCACTCCTGAACATCTGATCAGATTTTAACCAAACTTAGTCAGAAATAATTTTTTACCAACACCAATGGGATTCAACATTAAATGAAGGATGTGGTGTTTCCTTTAGTATTGTAAAATGGAAATTTTGAAATCAAATTTGGTCTGAAGCATCGCTTGGTCAAGGCATTCAATTGTGTATTTATATACATGTACATGTAACCTCTCTTCCATTCTTGCTCAGAAAAAATACAATTGTCAAAAAGAGGTTCAATTCTACAAGATTAGTACTATGACCAACTCATAGAGTCTGACCAAATTACTAATCCTTGAGGTTTAGCTAAATTGAATTTGCTGAAGCTGTCACTTTGCAAACATATTTGCAAATGAAATCAGAAAATGTAAGAGCATTGTTGATAAGCCACATAATTATGTATTGAACATCAGAAGCAAGGACGGACAAGAACATGGTCACAGGTAGAAACTTTACTAATATTTTTCATTACAGAATTGTCAAATTTAGTGTTATGTGTTTGACAAGATTAAAGATTAAAAATGTTTATTTTGAACCATGGCAGTTTGAAACTAGGTAGACTGTTCAGAGTTCTAATGAGATGTATACCTCCAGGGGACTGACCACTTCATCATCATCATAATCCTCCTGCAGCCCGGGAAGCCCAGCATTGTCCCATTGACCGTCGTCATCATCATCTTCAATGTTGAGTTGCTGAAGCTGCTGCTGAATCTCCGCCTCTATAAGAGCTTCGTCATCCATCATACCCGTCCCACCTGACGGGGGCATACTACTGACCAGTGTCCAAGTGATCCCTTTTAAACACAAGTGAAGTAAGGTTTGATAACTAAATGTGTCAGATTATCTTTTGATCAATCCATTGCAGTACTGTTCTTAACCAGATAACAAAAAAACATCATCAGATACCTACGGCTGATATTTTACGATCGAGTTTGCCTACAGGTGATGAGTGAGTAGCGAAGCGAAATCAGCTGTGAATATCCAAGGATGACAAAAAAAGAGGCCCTGAGCATTGTTCTTCAATTCTATAAATATTCAACTGATTTTACATAACTCGTTTGAAACTGTGAGTCATTACAAACCTATAAATAGATGTACAAGTGCAGGTGATTTTAAAGTTCGGGGTTGTTCAGCTCCACCCACAGTATGTTACAGTTCACAGAAAACCTCACCTATACAATGCTTGATATTTACCATTGAAGGGCATTGCCACTATATAGCATAACCCTGTAAAATTCAGTTGGCATTCATATAGGCTATGAATACCATAGACCGATTCTTGACGCCATCACCATTATGACATCATAAATGTTACGTCAGATACTACTGACCCTCTATGGGCGATTGCTGTTTTATTCATTGAAAAAGTATACACGATACATACACTATTTGAACTAAGTGCTGAATAATGATATTATTGAATGTTCTATGAGATAAACAGATTCTAATTGAAGTGCCTTAGGCTTGTGGAGCACTCTTCATCTAAGCAGATCATGTTTAAATGGAGTTTTAGTAAATCACTGGAGAAATATTGGACAGACAACCATATCAGAAGGGAACAGTACTGAAAATACTTGAATATATTATATAAACACTCTTCCTCTTAGTATATCTCAAATAGATTTGTTTGTTAAAATGTTGTTTTGGACTTTCACTTGCAATGCTTTTTTTCTGGGGACTTTTTGGGGTTAATAATGGCACCATTCTCAATTGAAACTATTTCCTATTTATGCCTAATTTCCAAAATTCTGAAAATTTCCTTCACAGTTGGTATATGTTCTTCCCAAAATGAGACAAAACGTCCCCATCCCAAATTAACGAAAAAAACACCTGACTTGTCAGTTAATGGATTAAACTGCTAAGAAATTACATGTCAGTCTGACAACTCTGTCAGATATCTGGCATGCAAGCCCTCACACTTAGAAACATAAATGAAACTGACTCAAAATGCAGAATGTACCAGAGGATTGGAAAGCTTCAAAACATTATTTCCATCTTCAAGCAGGGAGACAAGTCCAAGGTAGCAAAGTACAGACCTGTGTCATTGATCTGCTCCCAGGTTATATAAACACATCTTAGTTATATACAAAAATACTGTAGCTGAACTGGACTAGGTTGATCATCGGCGACCAGATAGCTCAATTGGTAGAGCGTCCGTCTAGAGTTCAGAAGGTCCCAGGTTCAAACCCTGGTCTGGCATTTTTCTCTCCTGTTACAGTCGGGTGCCGTGAACAACCCTTGTTTCAAGCATTTGGTGCAGTCTTGGCAAGGGTATACCGAAACTGGGTTGTAAATAGTTGTTTTCGTGGGCGAAGACTTAGAAAAAGAAGGAAGGAATTTAGCAGAACTAGACTGGGTCGATTATTGGCGACCAGGTAGCTCAATTGGTAGAGCATACGTCTATGAGTTAGGCAGGTCCCTGGATCGAAACCCAGTCTGGCCGTGCATTTTCCTCTCCTGTTACAATACCATTATGCCATCTGTATAACCAACATGGATTCCACAGATGCTAATCATATAAACCACAACTGATTTACAAAGTACTCTTCAGGTACCAGCACAGTAATCTTAGTACGAAGTATGACGATAAGAGCCTAATTTGCAAGGTATTCCGATATATATGCCTGTTTTACAATTTTACTGTTTAAACTATTTAACATATTTCAGATCTGCCAGCTAGACTTCAAGATCAATATTTCAAAACACTTGCTAGATGCAGCTATCACATTCATAATGTCGATCTAATAGTAGCCTATTTGAACAAGTGAACAAAAATCAACCTCAATTAAGAATGTTCCCGTAATTGTTGTATCCCTCTGATAAAAGAATGCTTGGTATTAAGCTAACTCCATTATTTTCATAGAAACAATGTGCTTATTGACAAAAATGTCACTAGAATTCTTACCGGACGCATATATCAGGTCGCTTTCGAAAAATTGTTTACGTTCGCCATTGGCGTTGGTATGTTCTTGACTAATCTTGGTCATCCAGACGCTTGTCGGAGAGGAACTCGCTAAATGCCGGCCGGTGTAACGTTGAAAATTAACCCCCCTTGAAAATATAGCCGGGGTCAGTTTTCAACGTTGAAAATAAATGGAACAAGGAAGGCATGGGAAAAGGAACCTAACTCATATTTATTTTGAAAATGGACCCGGGGAAAAGTGAACCATACGAATATTTTATATAATTATTGATCTACAATATCCTCATACATTTTAAATCATAGAGCTCAGAGATTAACCCAGTATGGATGTTTAATTAGGTAACTGTAACCTAATTTTGGAAATTTGACATAAAATATTAAAACGTGTCATCATGTTCAGATATGAAAATCAAACTGATGTTTGACACAAATTGGGTCACTGTGACCTAGTTTTCAAGATTTGACATACAATCTCAAAAATGGTAGGAACGAGTAATTTAAAAAAAAACCATTTAACTGTTGTAAGACAAAATTAGACTTAATTTTCAAAATTTTACCTTCAGAAAAATCACTCTCCATCGGGTCAAAAAGTAACATTTAACAGTCGTTTGACAAAATTAGACCTACATTATCAACAAAATGTCATCTGGTCAAGAAATAAACATGTAACAGTTGTTTGACAAAATAAGGTCACTCTGACCTAGTATTCAATAGTTGACCTATATTATAACAAAAATATCAACGAGCTTTTGTTTTGCCAAATAAGGTCGTTGTGACCGGATTTTCAAATTTTGAACTTCATTTTCCAAAATGGTTATCAGAACAAGAGAGTGAACACAACTGTTGTTTGACAAATTAAATCACTGTGATCTATTTTTTTTTAATTTGAGCAACATTAACAAAACAATATTCTCACGGGGTTCATAAAATTTACATATAGAGCTCTACTTTGTTCAGGCCAGGTACTTTTCAAACTTTAAACTACATATATATACATTATTAGAATAGTCAACGGGGTAAAAACAAATTAAACATGCAACTGTTTTGACAATTTTCTAAATTCAATGTGTTGATATGGCCCTGGGTCCATAACGATCGCCATTTTTGGTAAAGATATTTCGAGAGTATTTACTTTTGGTTTATCTATACTTTGTCATTCAGGCCTCCTGGAGGTTCAAATTGTAGGATGTCGACGTCGTGGTGAACGTTATGCCAATAACTGCATGGTGGAGCGCGACAGGTTCGGTGGTGGCAGCGTTATGGTGTGGGGTGGGATCGGTAGTGGCCGAAAAAAACCTTAGTCGTGATTGAAGGCAATTTGACAGCTCAACGGTACATTTCCGTTATTCTACAACCTGTCGTCGTGTCGTTTGTCCGCCAGCATAACGTAATCTTTCAACAAGACAATGCTCGGTGCCATGTGGCGAGATGAATTATCTTCGCCAAAACAATGTCGACACGTTACCTTGGAAAACTAAGAAGAATCTAAGCATTCTTTACACAAGGCATTTAAAAAAAAGCTTAAACGAACAAATACAAACATTTATACGTAAAGAGATAATAAACGACGGTCTCTTATATTACTGCATATGTGTGAACAAACCATCACATATCTATTAACAAAACTAACACTATAGGTAAAACAAGACTTTTGTTTTGATTGTATGATACTGTATATCGTACTACTAGTACCAATACAGGCATTCCACGTATTATAAATGTTACAAAATTTAAACGATGTATGTAAAATCCAATAAGAACTCTGGAGCCAAAAATCTGCGTACGAAAAAAAAAGGTTCACATGTACTGTAAAAGTGGAAATTTCCGCGCGTAGAAATGTTGGCGTATTAACTCAACAATCTTTTCAATATTTATTCGCGTGTGGATAATTTTGCGCAAATTCACTCAATAGAAAAACACGGACATTTTCATACTGATACATTTCCCACTTTCACCGTACATTAATCGCAATATCGCTTTTAGCTAACCAGACCCGAAGGGCAAGGCGAACTTATGTCGAACAATATTGAAGTTTCAATTCGCTTAAAAAATATCATGCGGGGAGGGCGTACGGCGGCTACGCTCCCTCAAAACCCACGCCTGATGGTTTCTCGGACAGGTTTTCACAATATTTGCTATTATGATTACTCATCCAGAACAAGTCATTCATACATGTAGACTGCTGAGCGCACGTACAGTGTACGAGGTGGACTGGTTTGTACCTACATAACACAATAGAGTTACCGTGTAAAGGTGTATATAGTTCGTTACCGGTGTGCCTGTGAAGTGATCGAGGAATTGAAATGAAATAATATTTATTTAAATATACGGGTAGGTGGTTGACACATGTTAGATGCTTTGATCTGATATCATGTTTATGTTATAATGTTTCTAAGACTGGTGTGCACCGGAGTTAACACCGTAGTCCACTAGAGATAACACTGGTGTGCACCGGAGTTAACACTGAAGTCCACTAGAGATAACACTGGTGTGCACCGGAGTTAACATCGTAGCCCACTAGAGATAACACTGGTGTGCACCGGAGTTAACATTGTAGTCCACTAGAGATAACACTGGTGTGCACCGTAGTTAACACCGTAGTCCACTAGAGATAACACGGGGGTGCACCGGAGTTAACACCGTAGTCCACTAGAGATAACACTGAGTTCGATGATGGATGTGATCCGTGCGAATTTACACACAATTAATGAGGTTACAATTGACTACATCTAATACATATACGGATTTGCTTGTTATGATACATGTAATATCGTATATAAACTCTTTTGTTTTTTGACATTTAAGTAGTTCTGTTGACCGGATCGCTCTGTCGGTTAGAACAATGGTATTACAACTTGAAGTTTAGGATTCGAACCCCGGTCTATTCCCGGTGAATGTTTACACGCAGAACACTGTTGTTGATTATATTTTGTTTATTTAATCTTAAATTATTTCTCATAAAAGTATCGCAAGGTATGGATTTCATTTCAGAAATGATTTATCAAAGCTACAGTTATACCGGATGAAGCAGTTTCCAATACAAGCTAGCAATGATACGGGGATCCTTACATCAAACTAAGAATCGAGTGACAAATATCCTGTATATTAGCGTACTAGTGTCAAAATTACTATTCCAGCTTAACAACGATATACACAATATAGTGATATGGTGTTGTGTTCTTTACAACCTTTTTATTTCAAGTTTTGGAAAGCAACCCAAGTTCACATTCATTTATGACAGATGGTATACTAGTATTATAATCCTGTTCAGCGCCACACTTAACAACCATACTTAAACATACAGTGTACTGTAGTATCAATTTCAACTTTTTACAAACTCTGCATTTCCTTTAACTATTGAATATCTTATGTTAAATAGCAACAATGCCACGTGTATAGTGTGGTAGTATAGTAATTATTATGTAAAGTGCATTTGCCTGCAATATACGACTTATTTTGTTCTTTTGCCAGATGACAAAATGAATATTAATTTCTATTGTAGTTGTTCGCATTTGATTAATATTATACTGTTAAATCAATAAGCACTAATCCCGTTCCACGCATAGCAGTCTAATTTAAGGATCCCTGGCCCACTGCACTGCACTTTCCTTATCTACAGTAAAATTCCTTTTACTTTTTCGTTTTGGAGATAACTATAGAACAGTTTGACCACGACACTCCCGTTGACTAGTTAACTCAGACGGTTGGAGCGATTGTTAAAAGGGACCAGGGTTCGAATCCCGGTCTAGTCAGGCTTAATTTGTACACTGTTATTGGTCCCCTACCGCTGAAACCGGGAGGACTGGGTTTGTCTGCGTCCGTCCGTCCGTCCGTCAGTTGTCCGTCCATTACCTTTGGTTAAGGTTTTGGTTTAAGTTTTGGTAGGGGACATGCATCGATTCATCAATAGCCACAGAATGCTTGTTGATTATGTTTTGCTGATTTCATCTTCAATATTTTTTCATAAAAAGGAATGGTATTTTCGTTTCAGAAATGTTTTATCAAAGCCAAAGTCATGCGCGAAAATACATCAGTTTCCAATGTGTAGTTACTGTACAGGATTTAGCTGTGGTACGTACGGGCATCCGTTAATGGTTACACTGTTGCTGACACAGATTCCCTCTGTACCATAATTCCTTTCTCCATCTTCTCAGTTTGCGATATAAAGCCGTTGGATACAACATCTGTATACATTTCTTTAAGCTCAGTCATATTGTACACTGAATCTTACCTTTTAAAGATTTCCATGTATTCTTTGAAATAATTCGTAGTATAGCAAATCTTTCAAACTGATAGAACTCCTTAGAATAATGCATTGCAGATACAAAGAATACAATACCTTGATGGCAGTACTGGAGATGTTGATAGCAGATTCCTTGTAGGCTGAACCAGAGCAGGGATGGAGCAGAGCTACAGCAATAGGCTGTACCGGATGCAGGTAGTTGCTGCCGACATACCTCAATGGCTGTACTGGATACGGAGCACTTGACCGGGCATCGGTCAGGTACTTTCTTGGGTACGCGGCCTGAGGACGAAAGTCTGAAGGTATCGCTTTTATATGACGCGACGGTACAGTATCGCCGATTTTACCACAAATTGGTTTGGTAAAACGATATTATATCAAATCTTTCAAAATCATTACACTCTGTCAGAATAATGTATTGTAGATACCGCGAGTAGCAGTCCTGGAGCTGGAGCAGAGATACCTCGATAGGCTGTACTGGATCCAGAAGAGTTGCTACCGACATACCTCAATGGCTGTACTGGATGCGGAGCACTTGACCTGGCATCGGTCAGGTATTTTCTTGGGGACTACGGTAATATTCTTTCTTTTTCTCCTTCTGTTGTAAGAATGAAGGAAAGATAATGCGTTAGATCTAAATTCTTGCAAGGCTAATTTCAAACTGACTGTGCACTCTTGTAATCGAGCTAATGGCCAATGTTGATCTTTTGATAGGGTCTTTCAAACTGTGTTCTTCTCTGACTTTGCATAGGTAGGACTAAGGTAATATTCTTTCTTTTTCTCATTCTGTTGTAGGAATGAAGGAAAAATAATGCGTTAGATCTAAATTCTTACAAGGCTACTAGCAAACCATACTGGGCACTCTAGCGATCGAACTAATTGACAATGCTGGTCTTTTGATCGGGTCTTTCAAACTGTGCTCCTCTCTGCTATTACAAATACCTCTATGAAGAAAATGTCTGCTATTCTTTTACAGCTGTTCATTCTCTAAACATGTGGGCATGTCGAGTCGCACCAAATGCAGATTTGATCATGCTATACACCCGCACGCGTCGAGAATGATATTGTATTTGATGATGCAGGATTTTCTTTCTCTGAAGATTTGTGAAACTTGAGTTGAAAGTGGGGCGAATGGACTTGATAGATCTCCAGCGTTCATAATTTGACTGACAGGAGAGGTATAGCGTTTGGATAAGCCGACTTTGCTTTTTATTTTCTGACCATTGTCTGTCCTTCTGCTACAACAGATGTACTGTTATTACAAGCAATAGTGCTTTGTGTTTAACAGTACGCGGCCTGAGCACAAAAGTCTTAAGGTATCGCTTTTATACCGGTACAGTATCGCCGATTTTACCACAAATTGGTTTGGTAAAACGATACTTTAGCAAATCATTCAAAATCATTACACCCTGTCAGAATAATGTATTGCAGATACTGCGAGAAGCAGTCCTGGAGCTGTAGCCGGGATGGAGCAGAGATACCTCAATAGATTGTAAGGGATGCAGAGTGGCTGCCATCGTACCTCAATGGCTGAGCTGGAGCAGGGATGGAGCAGAGATACCTTGATAGACTGTACTGGATGCCGAGGAGTTTCCGCCGACATACCTCAATGACAGACCAAAGAGTATGGAACAACCACCAGTGACAGACCAAAGACTATGGAACAACCACCAGTGACAGACCAAAGTGTATGGAACAACCACCAATGACATACCAAAGAGTATGGTACAACTACCAATGACAGACCAAAGAGTGGAACAACCACCAATGACCGACCAAAGAGTATGGAACAAACCAATGACGGACCAAAGAGTATGGAACAACCACCATTGACAGACCAAAGAGTATTGAACAACCACCAGTGACAGACCAAAGAGTATGGAACAACCACCAATGACAGACCAAAGAGTATGGTACAACCACCAATGACAGACCAAAGAGTGGAACATCCACCAATGACCGACCAAAGAGTATGGAACAAACCAATGACGGACCAAAGAGTATGGAACAACCACCATTGACAGACCAAAGAGCATTGAACAACCACCAGTGACAGACCAAAGAGTATGGAACAACCGCCAATGACAGACCAAAGAGTGGAACAACCACCAATGACCAACCAAAGAGTATGCAACAACCACCAATGACAGACCAAAGAGTATGGTACAACTACCAATGACAGAACAAAGAGTGGAACAACCACCAATGACCGACCAAAGAGTATGGAACAACCACAAATGACAGACCAAAGAGTATGGAACAACCACCAATGACGCACCAAAGATTATTGAACAACCACCAATGACGCACCAAAGATTATTGAACAACCACCAATGACGCACCAAAGATTATTGAACAACCACCAATGACGCACCAAAGATTATCGAACAACCACCAATGCCAGCCCAAAGAGTATGGTACAACCACCAATGACCGACCAAAGAGTATGGAACAACCACAAATGACAGACCAAAGAGTATGGTACAACCACCAATGACCAACCAAAGAGCATGGTACAACCACCAATAAACGAGAGGAGAGAACAGTAATACTAAAAGGCCCACAAAAGATGGAGCAGCAAGCAGATGATGGGACCACAATGTAAGTCAGAACAGAGCATATGACGACGTAGGACAAAAAATAGTATGGAACAGGCACCCTATACCGACCAGAAGATGGAACCAAACTCTACGAATGACATAGCTGAAATAACAAACACAACATGACAGATAACACGGAAAGCAAAATTAATGAAAAACAGCCTTTGACACAAGATTTCAGAAGATAGAACCAAAACGTAAGACGAACCGGAACAAAGGATCCTGAGTGATAGGAGAAAATTATAGTACAACCACCAGCAACAGTTAACGACGGACAGAACCACAACTTACGACAACTCCTTGTGGATTTGAAACAATGAAACAAGAAAAGAGGATAAGAACTAAATGATTGGACCTGAACTGAAAACACTACGGAGAATGCATCAACAAACCATGAGAGTTGAGCATGGGCCCGGACCTCGGCTGATGTGTCAACCAATCACAAACGATAAACAAAATTGGTGAAACTACCAACCAAAACTGGCCACCGAGGACGAAAACACAACATTCAGCAGAGCGCTATGAATAAGACAACCACAGACAATAGTCAACAGCGGATGGAACCACAACCCAGGCCACGACTACAGAGAATTGGGATTACAAGTAACGATATATCTAAGGACATCAATCCGAGAAAGGCCACAGAGGCTATGACAACCATTGGTGACTGATAAAGGAATAGAATCCCCAGTAACTACAGAAAGAATCTCGTACCAGTGTGACAGCAAAAATTCCTTACAAAACAGGTATTATTGATATTACATAACTATCACAGTCCTAAGCTCTCTGATCATGAGTGTTGCAGGTTTTGTTTTTATAGGCTCAAAGCATTTTAACAATCTTATCTTATGTCAATGAGTACAAATCTGCTATTTTTTAGGTATTCTGATATATCTGATATTCCTCCTGGTTAAGGCCTGGTTAAGGCTAAAGGAACCCCTTGTTAATAGCAAGATACTGGTACAACAGAAATATGTTTCAAAGTAGCATTTTAATTTTAAAATTATGTTTGGTATTTGATATTTTTCAGACAGGAGCTAATTGGATGCGGAATTGCTGATAGTCTGGATGCCATTGCAACACAGCGGGTGGAATGTACATCATTTGATTGGATGGAAAAACATGCAATAGGCCTGATTGATCCAAAACCTGTCGCCCTCCAAACTGGGCTACATACAGTTGAAATTCAGGAACGAAATTCTTCCAAATCAGATTGGATGTTGCAAGTCTAGTGTTTTGGTAAGGTTTATAGAAGTATGTTTCAACAAGGCATTGCAAACAATACAAATCCCTTGTATGTACACCAGCATGTCAAATTTTACTGTACCATAAGTTTTAACAGTTGGTAATTAAATACACTAAGAATGAGATAGTAAAGAATTTTACCCCTAAGTAGTGTAATCACTTTAAAATTATGAATTTTGGTTGTGAAAAGGATAAAAATAGTGAAATCATTCATTATAATGGAGTGAAACCAAAAATAAAAACACTTATTTTCAGCTAATATTTAACACTGATAAATGACAATCATTCTTATTTTACTTAACAGGACATGACAACACTTTGTATCCTGTATTCCTGGTATCTACAAAATCTCCACTTGTGCACAAGCAGGCTGCTGAAAAATATCTGTAAATTTGAACCTGTAGCCTGGGACGGAGGAATGTTTCAATTGGTATATGGAGGTGTTCACAATGAATAAGTGACATAAAGACATTTGATCCAAAAGTAACAAAATTATGTGGTTTTTTGTTATGGTCTTATCGAAATATTGTCATTTGATGAAGGGCTATATATAAAAAAAATAATTTGACACCCAATCAACAGAGATTAAAGTAAACTTTAGGTTATCTTTTTGAAAGAACAACACCTGTAGGAGTAGATTAAAAAAGCCTTATTAGCTTGCCTGCTTATTTGTTTTCATTATAATTTCAGCTCGTATATTTTCACTTTAAATTTATTTCACAAAAATCACAATACTTATACCCTATTCTATATACTTGTAGTCAATATGATAACAGTTACAAAGCCAGCTACGAGAACATTTCTAAATTTGACTAGCTGTTGTTATTACAGTATAAAAGAGATATTTATCGGGGAATTTATTTAATATAAGGTAAAGGGTACCAAAAAGTTCAATTATATTATTATCATTGTCTCTACTGTGACATTTTAATTTCAATTCAAAAGAAGTTTTCACTGGGTAATTTTTCTTTAAATTCAAATTATGACTAATTTTTTGAAGAAATAATTCAAATTCTTGAATCAGTTTGCAGAAGTATTAAGAACATTTCATATTTGTAAAATATATTTTTTGACAGAGTCTCATCACTTTTCTACGGATATCAACTATTGAATAATTTTACTGTGTATTTGATATTTGCTCTATATTATTATTTCAACTCTTAAAGTATACAAAGTAGTCAATAAGCTCCATGATTTATAATCATTAAATTTCAATTTCAAATATAACTCTTTACTTTATTAAATCGGCAAGGAACTCCCTGTCAGAAAAATGCCTCAAAAGTTGGAACTCTTCTTCAATGGAGATAAAAACAATAAGTGGGACTCTTTACCTTAATAACTCACATTTTTATACTCATTCACTCAAATCAAATATTGCGCAAAAGAGAAACAAAATTGAGACAATTTCTTCTGTGAAAAAAGGTTTTTTAAAGTGTTTTAGTGTTGTTTGTTCTAAAAAAACTTTATAAAATTAGAAATATATTTCTTTCTCTCTATTGAGATTGTCATTTTTACTAGAAACATTCAGTGAAAAAGTACTTTTACAGGATTAATATTTGTACACTTTAACTTAAAAATATTTATTGCA
>NW_018407398.1:34782-35780 GCF_002113885.1 Mizuhopecten yessoensis | reverse complement strand
CCCCCCCCCCCCCCCCCCCCGCTAATATCTGGACCAGCAGGAGTGATGAATATAAGTTGAAATGATATGTTTCATAACTGTTGTAAAATAAAAATGAAGTTTACATTATGATTTTTTAAAATAAATTTATCTAGAATTACAAAATACTATATGAATAGTTTTATTATTTAAATGGAATGAAAGTTTGATATTGATATCCAGCACCGACTGCAAAGATATTTTATAGTTTTCAATTTCATGTGAGTTATTGTTTCCCTGAACATGACATACTCGATTGCCATTTCAAATTTCAAAATTAAGTATTGCAATGTGAATGCATGGCACAGCATTCATACATGGACTAACATTTTAACATCAATTACCATAGTTGTAATGAAAGATTTCATTGTTGCAGGGCTCAATCGGACACAAATACATCCCAAATACAGATATTTTAACACCAATTCTTTTACAAATGAATTATCCAAACTTTTTAAGATGGTAAAATACTAACAGGTGTGTGATATATAACAAATCAATGTAACATCGGTTTGGAAATTATTATTGTGAAAACTGATTTTTTTTGTAATCTGGATTTTTTTGTTATTTTTTCTCCAACTTTATCTTACATAGGTCATATTAATTATGCAATGACCTCAATAAGAAACATCAGATACTGCTGAGTGCTCGGTGGTGAAACACCGGGTACTCCGGTTTATCCACCACCAAACATTGTCCATCCATAAACGACAATAGCTGTTAATAGGATGTAAACACTAACCAAGGTAGATAAATGTAACAGACCAAGTGAAAGGTCTGGTTTACACAGGTTAATGCAATTTATAAGTTTCCATGCAGACAGATAATCAATAATATACAGTATTGAATGTGTATGGTTAACATGAAATGAGTATGGTTAACATGAAATGTGTATGGAATGTTTAGGATGAGAGNATTAGAATTATATTAATGTTGAACCTGGCAGATATGAGTTGGAGAGGGTCCAAATATATGTGCTG
>NW_018407398.1:19698-29858 GCF_002113885.1 Mizuhopecten yessoensis | reverse complement strand
CCCCCCCCCCCCCCCCTGTGTGTGTAATTAAGTTCTCTCCTGAAAATATATATGAACAATTTACAACTGATTAATTGAACTCTGTGTTATGAGCCTCTTAATATGCTCCAAAATAAATCTGAGAAATCTTATTTATTTGTCTTTGTTGTGATATAGAACTTTTAACAGCAAGAAGCAACTGTAAACATGCTTTAAACTGGAGAAAATGATAGTTTATGTATTTTGTAATATAAAATATTAGAATTATATTAATGTTGAACCTGGCAGATATGAGTTGGAGAGGGTCCAAATATATGTGCTGTTACATAATGTACATAAAGTAATTAATTACTTCCTAAATAAGTATGTTTACAGTTTCTATCTGAAATCAAAGAGGATCTGCAGAATATAGTTCATTGGTAGAACTGAAAAGAAAACAACATAGGGAGGTAATCTTCATTTTTACTATTGACCTTTAAAACCTCTCTTTTTAATTCTACCAATGAGTATGGGAATACACCCTCACCAAAGGGAAATAACTCTGCAGTGCTGTCTGAAAATCAAGATCATGTTATCCAGTATGGTGGAAAAATAAGATGTGAAGTGATTTTTTTTATAAACCAATATACCATTTCTTGTTTACAATAAGATTTATTTTCAAAAACAAACAATGATTGGTGAAATATGCCTGTATACCGTGAAACCAGCTTTATTTGACATCCTGTGGAATCCAACAAATTTACCTTATGGTCAAAAATTTCAGATTAATGATAATGAAAAGTCTTTGGTGTAGCATTTGCACTTTTTACAAAATATAGCAAATTTATTTCAATGTAAAACTAACTTAACAAATATGTTGATGGTGAAAAATAACTGGACCAAGAAACCAAGGTCATTTCAGCATCCGAAGCAAGCAACCAGATCGAATACTCATGAGTTCAGTTGGTCTTGCATTCATACTTTTGTAGGAACAGAGCTAAACACAAATATTTTAGATTGATAAGGTAAGTTGATCGACTGTACTGCCCAGGATATATCTTCGGTGTAAGTTTAGCAGGTGTAGGATCAAACGTTTTGAGATGCAACACAAAATAGAGAGCTAAACATGAAAATATTGATGAGGAAACTGACGGCAGAGTTGGTGTAAGTTTATATGCTGAGGACTTTTTGAGATACAACACATAACACACAGCTAAACACTTAACATTGATGAGGATGCTTTAACAGCTGCTGGACCAGGAAATGTAGGTCACATTTAGTATCTGACCAGGAAATGTAGGTCACATTCAGTATCCAACCAGGAAATGTAGGTCACATTTAGTACCTGTATCTGCTGCATGAATTGCAATGAAGAAGACAAGATTTGTATCGGTCCTATAACATTTGTAAAAAAAACGAGCTAAACGCAAGCACAGGAAAAGTGATGCTTTGGTATGTCCCGTCTTTGTAAAATCCAATTGAATTGAACATCTTCATATTGAATTGAACCACAGACTTAGATAACTATATCTAATTCCGTGATTGAACCTACAAATACAATATATCCTCAATTAATTGTACCTATCTTCAATTTTTTGAAGATAGGTACGATTAATTGAACAGATGTTAATTTGAGATAGATTTAATTCGGCATGTACTTATCTTCAATTGAGTTGATCTATCTTCGATTGAATTGTACCTATCTTCAATTATTTCGAAATCCTCGAGTTCTGTTCTCAGTGTAATCGTATCTTTTCAATATGTCATGACAAAATAATTGAAGGTTTCTTTTACGCGACACCTTGCAAATGATACTGTTGTCTTGGATAAAGGTCAAAAGAATCACTGGACTCGAAAATCAAACAGTTGTATAATATAAAGTTAAAAGTCCATTGTTATTTAAATTTGCCCTATAATTATAATAAAGTTCTTCATTCTGCCAAAGCTGATCTTATTCTGATCTATTGATATTGATGTTGTTGGAATGTATATCAGAACCCTATTTAAATAAAATGCTTCGTTGGAAAATCTAAATAATCATTATTAGTATATTTATAATATTTACGACATGTTACGAAATATAGAATAAATATCCACCAGGTGCTGTAACGTATTTAACTATTATATCAGTTTATAATCATAGGAATCATGTTAAATCTAGGCCTGAATGGCTAGATTGATTATAATTTTATTTATTAAATCATCTTGTTTTATTATGTATCTGGAATATTCCATTTCATTAAACAATTTCTAACATATCGATTTATGCATGTTTGAACATGATTATTCTAGAAAACTCGAATTGTAAGCAAGAGTTACTTCCCTTGAACGGCGAGGGCGCTGCTCATACACACCGGTACAATGGCGGCGGTAAGTAAACTCGATTGGAAGGGTGACGAGAAATTATATATTTTGAATTCATTGGACATTTTAATGATACGTGTGCGGTTGATAACTGTAGGTTTTATTTTTCTTAGGAAGAAGGATCACTTGAATTCGTATGCAATTCAAAATATATGGCTTTAAACACATGTAATCAAACACACGTGCGCTATGTTGTCACGCAGTTGTAAACATTGTCATGGCAGGCATCAACAAGTATCATCGCGATCGGTTGGCCAGTTTCTAGGGCTGTCACAACACGCCTGAATTGTTGATTCACGATATATTGCAAAACACTTATTTCAGAAAGGATTTTCACGATACGTATCCTGATGTAAATTGACAGAGGGAAAATGTGCTAAAATTAAAAGAATACATATAAGATAATGACAATGTCAAACACTATGTTACGTACATCAGTGTCTGTCTACAGACAGGGGTTCGTTACAAATGTCTAAACATGTGTATTAGACATTTTTAGCGAACCCTTGTGGTCTACATCTAGATATTTGAGTAGTAATACATGGTCGTGTGCGCTGTTAATCTCACGATACAGGAAACACAGTCGTCAGCAAACATGGATGGTGCTGTGTATATTGTCAACAATGTTGATGTTGTAAAGTAGGAACAGGATCGGGCCTATTGTTGTTCTTGTTTATGTTGTCAACAGTGTACATGTGGTAAGATAATATGTTGTTTTTGTCAAGATGGTCCATGACAAGGTCCAGTGTGTATCGTTTCGATTAATAGATGTAAATAAAAAATGTAAAAATATTGATGATATTGTATCAAAATATCGGAGCAGATTCCACCAATAAGAGAAAAGTAGTGTTTGCTTCTTAAAGAAGCAAACACTACTTTTCTCTTAATGGTGGAATCTGCTCAAAAAACATTTATGCAAATGAGTTACAATTTCTTGCATTTTCTTGGTGAGCGTGTGGCATTTGTTTATGTTGGTGTATAGACTCATGAGCACATGTCCAGTGTTCTCCCCAGAATGTTTTGAAAGAAGCATGGTATTTCAATATTTCTGTGAAAGCAGCACTCTAAATGTAAAATCAAAGCAGCAAGCATGGTAACTTTAGATTTACTATGAATATATAGCAGATAAGATCTAGGATAGCAGCATGGCAAGAAATTATAGGAGCATGGTGCCATGCTGCAAAAACAGCCTTGGGAGGACACTGATGTCTGAAATATATCTTCATGCAAGGTCATGATAATAAGACGTAATCATATAGATTACAAACATTTAAGATTTTCACAATCAACCAGTGATTTTGAAATTTCAAGTGATTCCCATCTGGACTTGTAATAACCTGTTTATGGTAATTTGCATAACTGTTAGAATGCGTTGTCATTTGCAATGTTAAAACGCTAAGCAGACACATAAAAATAAGCTTTAGATAAATATTGTGATATTTCATTTCTGATATATATACAATACAATAATAAAATGTCTGAATTGCGATAAGTAGGTTTTCCAATATATTTTGACAACCATGCATGCTGATTATTGGTTAACTTATGAGATGATAACCAAATCTTAAAACTAACTGTTACTATAGATAGAACAATTATTTTCACATAATGGGTAAAACTTCATACACTACATCCTAGTGTTCATTTTTCAAGATCAAAGGTCAAAGTCACTGGTAGTACTAGTTTTCAAGTATTGGTTTCTGCCCAATAACTAGTTTCTGTGAACTAATAACACTCAAATTACATACACTGATTCCTTATGGAAAGTGCTTCCTTAGGATTGCTATTAAGGTCGAAAGGTCAAGGTCACTGTGAATAGAAAATTGGTTCCTCTACGTACAAAAGCTCAGGTAGGGTTGTAACTTGACATGTTGCTCCTTATTGAAAATACATTTTCAGATTAGTAGCTATATGTCAAAGGTCAGCAGAACGTTGCTGTTATTATAAATAGAGTGTTACATTCTGTACTACACAAATAATCATGTCCTCCACCCACTTCATCTGTGAGAATCATGGGATCACTACTAATGCTCGTTAATGCTTTATCTCATTAAATTAGATTTTTGACAGGTACTTATATATTTATTCACTGAACACAAATTCCATGGACTTGTTATAAGCTTGTCTGAGAGACCACCTCCATATGTAGCCTGTAACTTAACTAGTCGGAGAGACAACCTCAATATGTAGTCTGTAACTTAACTAGTCTGAGAGACAACCTCGATATGTAGTGTCTGTAACTTAACTAGTCCGAGAGACAACCTCAATGTGTAGCCTGTAACTTAACTATTCTGAGAGACAACCTCAATATGTAGCCTGTAACTTAACTAGTCGGAGAGACCACCTTGATATGTAGCCTGTAACTTAACTAGTCGGAGAGACCACCTTGATATGTAGCCTGTAAATTAACTAGTCGGAGAGACAACCTCAATATATAGCCTGTAACTTAACTAGTCGGAGAGACCACCTCCATATGTAGCCTGTAACTTAACTAGTCTGAGAGACAACCTTGATATGTAGCCTGTAACTTAACTAGTCTGAGAGACCAGGCCATGCCCCCTCAATATGTAGCCTGTAACTTCACTTGTCTGAGAGATCACCTCAATGTGTAGCCTGTAACTTAACTAGTCTGAGAGACCTTGCCCCCTCAATAATTATCCTGTAACTTAACTAGTCTGAGAGACCAGGCCATGTCCCCTCAATATGTAGCCTGTAACTTAACTAGTCTGAGAGACCTTGCCCCCTCAATAATTATCCTGTAACTTAACTAGTCTAGAGACCAGGCCATGCCCCCTCAATATGTAGCCTGTAACTTCACTTGTCTGAGAGATCACCTCAATGTGTAGCCTGTAACTTAACTAGTCTGAGAGACCATGCCCCCTCAATAATTATCCTGTAACTTAACTAGTCTGAGAGACCTTGCCCCCTCAATATGTAGCCTGTCTCTTAACTAGTCTGAGAGACCAGGCCATGCCCCCTCAATATGTAGCCTATAACTTAACTAGTCTGAGAGACCTTGCCCCCTCAATATGTAGCCTGTAACTTAACTAGTCTGAGAGACCAGGCCATGCCCCCTCAATATGTAGCCTGTAACAGGATCCTGATCTCTGGATAGTGGTCTCCGAATACAGCTTTGACTGTAGTTATAGTTCAAAGCAACATTTATATGTGACATTTGCATGTTAGCTTTCAATTAGAAACTTTTGCATGATTTGTAAAACAGAACAAATATAGATGTAATATCTGACCATTACTTTTTTCCTTTTTTAGCCTACAGTAGAAAAAGTTCAAGAGGTACGAGAGGTGACAAGAATTGAAAGAATTGGTAAGTAAATAGCAAGATTTACCTCAAACTGTCCACACAACATGCATATGCATGTTAACCTGCTGTAAAAGGCCTCTAACTATATATAGCTAGTATACATTGTGACTCAATTGTAAGGGTGTTGACAAAAAAGCAATCTAATTATAATTCTGTTGTTAAGTTTCTCTACCTATTTTTAGACATACTGTGATCGGTTTACCTTTCGATCTTGGCTCATCAGCTGTGTCACCGTGAGCCACCAGACATTGTCAGTCATACTATAGCTAGCTGCAGGCGGGGCACATTTAATTTGGAGATGTATAATAGGGAGAGATAGTGTTTTGACTGACAATAGTGTCCAGGGCTTAAAATTTTGCATTCCAGAAATTGTAAGCCTGTAAGTTAATAACATTGACTAAAGTGTTTGATTCATGGCAGTTTGGGTTGAATGGTAATTTACTTATATCAAAGCTTTACTTTCTACACAAACAATGTGTAGGAATTAAAAGTGTCACAACTTTTCCAGACCGACTGGTCCCTTTGTGAAGCTATGTATTTTTTACCTGTACAACAATGTGACGAAATTGTATATTTTTTATGTCAGTCGACCCGGGACATTTCGCCTATTGATAGGGAGCGTATAAACACTGCATCAGATAGTTTTTTGTGTAGAAAGTAAAACTTTGATATCACATATTTTCAAACTGAGGAATCTAATTGAAGTTAATTGACTGTATCTTACAGTAAGGTATATGTACCTTGGTAATGTTAAGGAGAGAGGAGGTGGTGTGATCAGTAAATGTTTGTATCTAACTAGTTTGTTTTTCTTTTATGCATGACTGCTACTGAAATTTCTTGTTGTAATCTATAGACATAAAACATATACAAACCGTGTAAGTTTGCACAAAGCAACTCAATTACATTTTTTCAATGTTTTAAAATCCCACTCTTATCCAACAGGCTGTACATTTGTGTGGTATAGGACAGGGTTCTCCGGTTGTACCATGATTTTAATCAATACGTATACACCCACAACCTTCTATTTTGTTAATTTAAATCATATGAGTCCTATAAATAACATGACACGTGATAATGGCTTTTATGAGTCTAAATCTGAAACTAGTCTAGCATTGAGGGAAAGTTCAGAAACTCTTGGATACTAAAAAATGGCAAAGGCTTGATTTCTTTCTTTCTTGATGTCAGCAACTTGAGAGGATCTAAAGAAAAATGACTGAATTGATGAAAAATATATAAACATGTTTCTATTTCCTGTGTTGAAACCTACATTTGTATGTACATGTATGTCTCATAGACATGATTAAAAATATGTAACTTAATATGTAACTTAATATGATATTATTCTCTAGTTGATAATTACACTTATGTTTTTGTAGGAGCGCATTCCCACATTCGAGGTCTGGGTCTTGATGATGCTTTGGATGCTAGAAATGTCTCCCAGGGAATGGTGGGACAGGTGGATGCTCGCAGAGCAGCGGGAGTCATTCTGGAGATGATCAAGGTACGATTATATCTACCATTCCTTATAGGTGTCTATCCTTCCTGGAGGTAGGGTCTGCAGCATTGTACATTCATTTCCATGTATCTAGACATTAGTATGTGTATTGAGTCACAATGTGGTCAAAATTAAAATAAGAACAAGACTAAACATATTATACAACTTGCAATGAAGATGGAGAGGATATATTTATCGTACTTCCTTGTCATCTCTCTTATAACTTTATTTCTCAAAATGATGAAACTACCTGGAAAAAGTTTGCCTTTCTAGGTGTATACCTTGCATACAATAAAACACAAATGTTGCAAGATCATCTAGTAAATTTAATAAAACCGAATCCATCTGAATGATCATTTTTACATGATTTTTAGTGCGCAGAGAATCTTCATGTCTGATTGGTTGTTTAATGAGGCTCAGTGCCAACTGCTGTGTTGTTTGAAAATTAATCTGAGCTATGTTATCAATGTGTTTTTCATAGGAAGGAAAGATTGCTGGACGAGCATGTCTCATTGCCGGACATCCAGGCACAGGGAAGACTGCCATAGCCATGGGTAAGTTACAAGTCATTATTGTTCCTCTTCTACACCTCACAGTTATTGAAAGGAACAAGAACAGACAGGTAAAACATTAGATGATGGATAAGGAGAAATGCTCTCCTCACCAATTACTATCTGTAACATATTTGAATTCTCCTCACCAATTAGCCCTTTCACCACTGTAAACCTGAATAGACTCATCCAGATGAATGTATGGTAGAGTCTATTCAAGTTACCTAAGAGGTGGAAGGGTTAGTATCAGTTAGTATCTGAAACATATTTGTTATCTATGGTATTCACTACAGTATAGCTACAGTAATATCGCTGTTTTCTCACCTAGCATACATTTGGTATTTTCCTATATACAGGTAATATAAGGTGTTTGGTGTATACTAGGTGAGATTTGGTGTTTCAGTTAGGGAACAATAGAATTAATTACAGGTAAACTGTTGTAGTCTATACCATAAATTGTCTTACTATATATGTATATGAAGGAATACATGGAGAAACAGTACAGCAGTGAGCTTTGTTGTTTTAATTTTTTTGTTTATTTATGGTATTCTTTGTTAATATGTTGTTGTTTTCATGTTACACACTTAATATTCATTTTTATCCGCCTGTCCAAAATAGAGATGTACATTGTATTATGTTATCACATGGGTAGGCGGTTGGGTGTGCATGGTGTCGGTTCGATAACTCGAGTAGATTTCAACAGATTAACTTCAAACTTCAAGAGGAGGTTAATTAATTTACCTTAAAAGCTTGGGCTCAAATCAAATAACACAAAAAAAAATTCGAAATCTTTTTGAGATCAATATTCTGCAGTCAAAACTATCGCAATTTAACAAAAACTGATTTCATTTAGAAGTTTAAATTATTAATAATCCTTGTAAGGCGATGTATTACAGAATGTTTAAATAAGAACTGATATTAAGGTTAGTTAACAAAGTTTTTCTTCTGATCCAAAGCTGATTTAAAAGGGATTTAAAATGTCCTAATAATGAAATAAAAAATCGGATTTTAACCTCCCCTGCCTATATGTTATGTGTTGTTTATTTTACCGTCCCCTGCCTATATGTTATGTGTTGGTTATTTTAACCTCCCCTGCCTTTATGGTATGTGTTGTTTATTTTAGCCTCCCCTGCCTATATGGTATGTGTTGTTTATTTTACCCCCCCTGCCTATATTTTATTTGTTTTTTATTTAAACCCCCCCTGCCTTTGTTATGTGTTGTTTATTTGATCCTCCCCTGCCTATATGCTATGTGTTGTTTATTTTACCCCCCCTGCCTATATTTTATTTGTTTTTTATTTTAACCTTCCCAGCCTATATGTTATGTGTTGGTTATTTTAACCTCCCCTGCCTAAATGTTATGTGTTGTTTATATTAACCTCCCCTGCCTTTATGGTATGTGTTGTTTATTTTTACCTCCCCTGCCTTTATGGTATGTGTTGTTTATTTTTACCTCCCCTGCCTATATGCTATGTGTTGTTTATTTTAGCCTCCCCTGCCTATATGCTATGTGTTGTTTATTTTACCCTTCCCTGCCTATATGTTATGTTTTGTTTATTTTACCCTCCCCTGCCTATATGGTATGTGTTGTTTATTTTACCCTTCCCTGCCTATATGGTATGTGTTGTTTATTTTTACCTCCCCTGCCTATATGCTATGTGTTGTTTATTTTACCCCCCCTGCCTATATGTTATGTTTTGTTTATTTTACCCCCCCTGCCTATATTTTATTTGTTTTTTATTTAAACCCCCCCTGCCTTTGTTATGTGTTGTTTATTTTAACCTCCCCTGCCTATATGTTATGTGCTGTTTATTTTCAGCTATGGCCCAGGCTTTAGGAACCGACACACCTTTTACCAGTATAGCAGGCAGTGAAATATTTTCTCTGGAAATGAGCAAAACAGAAGCATTGACACAAGCATTTAGAAAGTCTATTGGCGTCCGCATAAAGTGAGTTAGAAGTGTTTTATGTGTTTTATGTTACAGAATTTCACCATCCAGCATTTCTCTTGACTAGCAATACGGTTACTGTTACGGAGAGTAGAAACAGGGAGTCTGGACACAAGTTTGTCTACTACCATGCATGATTGATGGTTTTAAAACTTGATCATTATATAAAGTTGTGCACTTGCAATTAATTATTCATTTTGACTAATTGTATAGGAGTTATGCTCCTTCCCTGATTTCTGGTTTAATTGTTTCAGGTATCTAAATTACTTTACAATTTTTGAACTTTTGTAGAATCTTGCTTCACATGGTCATAATGACAAAAAGCTTGTACATTCATCAATTTTTAGGTCACCTGAGACAAAGTCTCAAGTGACCTATTGCGATCGCCTTTTGTCCGTCGTCGTCCGTCGTCCGTCGTGCGTCCGTAAACAATTAACATTTTCGACTTCTTCTCCAAAACCCCTGAACCAATTTCAATGAAATTTTGCAGGGACCTTCCATGGACAAAGGTCAACAAAAAT
>NW_018407398.1:12266-16389 GCF_002113885.1 Mizuhopecten yessoensis | reverse complement strand
TCTTCATTGTTCTTGTTTAGAATCAGAGGTGCTAGTTTCAAATCCTTTTTAGTCTGAAATCTGTATGCTTGATATTGAATAAGGTGGTTTTATTGTTTTTTGTCACTTTGAATAATATTTCTGTTCATGTTAAAAATGAAATCAACTCTCTGTATAAATATATCAGGTGACCGTTAAGGCCCATGGGCCTCTTGTTCATTTAACAGTCGCATACAGGCTACTTCCCACAGCTAAAAAGTGCTTTATTTTCCCGATAATGAAGAAAAATCAAGAATATCTTCCGAATTCCAATACAAATAATGTTTTATTTTCTCAATTCACGTAAAATTTAGGTTGAAAAATCATTGGGATTATTTGTCTGTATTTCGTCTCTAGACCACCGTCTTCATATCATGACCTTAGCTGTTGAAAGGACACTAAACACCGAACACATAAAATCATTCAGACCACTTTAATAATTGTCATGCAGTTGTGCACACCGTTTCTCATTTTGGTTGGTTCATATTAGTGCATTACAAGTTAGTTGAAAGAAGATGTGAACATGGGGAAGCTACATTAATTGATGTATTATCTTATCTTTTATGTCAATTAGTTTATTTATATTGCTTTATATTCAATGTAAGTATGTATATTTTTCTTCCAATTCTTTCACATAGGTAGGTCATTGATTTTTGTGTGTGTTTTTTTTCCAAACCTTTTTAGGGAAGAGACAGAAATCATAGAAGGAGAAGTTGTGGAGATACAGATAGATAGACCAGCCACTGGAACTGTAAGTCTCATGGTGGTCTCTTTATACACAGACAGCTGCTGGGTTTGTCAATAAAATTGATATGAAATCATTCTCTACCCTGAGAGTTAATTAGAATACCTCATCCCGCAGGATAAGATCTTTATAGAATGTCCAATCCTTGGCAAACCTCTAGTTTGGGCATTAATACCTAAGATTTTGTTTCTGTACTCCCGATGTAGGTACACATTTAACAAATAATTTCTTAAAATAAACTGATGAAATTTCACATGTGGACAAAAGAAATGTCCTATTTCTATATAAAGGCAGAAATACAGATAGTTAAGGTTAGCAATGTTGAATTCTCTATATGTGTCTTCCCAATCCTCTTTAGATATATAATGTATTTGAGTAACTTGGATGCTATTTTGTGAATGTGTTATATTTTACAGGGAGCCAAAGTTGGAAAATTGACACTGAAAACAACAGAAATGGAAACAATATATGATCTTGGACAGAAGATGATTGAGTCGTTAACAAAAGAAAAAGTACAAGCTGGGTATGTGAAGAGGCATTTGGGTCTAAGTGAGGGACAATGTAGATTATAAATCATTTAGGTAGTGTCTTTGTGTTGGACAATGTAGTATATATGTCATAGAGGTAGTGTCTTAATGTTAACTTACATAATGTAGAGTATAATTACCACTAGGTAAAGAAAATACTACCTTTTAAAATTCTTATGAACAACTTACAGAAAACTATCAACAAGTTTTTCAATGCAGCTTCAGTAAATCAAACAGATTAAAAAACATGAATTTTACCAAGCCTCGTATAGCATATTACAGAAATTTGATCAGTATACTGTGACTAGGTCGTGTGTTTGTATTAATGAAAAGTTACAAGTACGGAATATTTTGTATGGAGTTTTTCATGATCTGAACAACAGTGTTTTTAACACTGTCCATCAGAAAATCATTTCAGAAAAGAATGTGACAATCTGAACACCAATTTAATTGGTAGTTAAAATGAAATGGTATCTCTATTAGTGTCAGACGAAATTTCAAAGTAACTTGTGTTGTATTCTGATTTCAGAGATATAATTACAATAGATAAAGCCACGGGAAAAATCACAAAGCTGGGACGATCTTTTACACGAGCAAGAGATTATGATGCCATGGGAGCTCAGGTAAGACCAGTTATTTCAAATCTACCAGGAGAAAACATCAGTAACTTGTGATAGGCTAGAATATCGTCTACCAGGAGAAAACATCCGTAACTTGTGATAGACTAGAATACCATCTACAAGGAGAAAACATCAGTAACTTGTGATAGGCTAGAATACCGTCTACTAGGAGAAAACATCAGTAACTTGTGATAGGCTAGAATACCGTCTACTAGGAGAAAATATCAGTAACTTGTGATAGGCTAGAATACCGTCTACTAGGAGAAAATATCAGTAACTAGTGATAGGCTAGAATACCGTCTACTAGGAGAAAACATCAGTAACTAGTGATAGGCTAGAATACCGTCTACTAGGAGAAAACATCAGTAACTAGTGATAGGCTAGAATACCGTCTACTAGGAGAAAACATCAGTAACTAGTGATAGGCTAGAATACCGTCTACTAGGAGAAAACATCAGTAACTAGTGATAGGCTAGAATACCGTCTACTAGGAGAAAACATCAGTAACTAGTGATAGGCTAGAATACCGTCTACTAGGAGAAAACATCAGTAACTAGTGATAGGCTAGAATACCGTCTACTAGGAGAAAACATCAGTAACTAGTGATAGGCTAGAATACCGTCTACTAGGAGAAAACATCAGTAACTAGTGATAGGCTAGAATACCGTCTACTAGGAGAAAACATCAGTAACTAGTGATAGGCTAGAATACCGTCTACTAGGAGAAAACATCAGTAACTAGTGATAGGTAAGAATACCGTCTACTAGGAGAAAACATGAGTAACTAGTGATAGGCTAGAATACCGTCTACTAGGAGAAAACATCAGTAACTAGTGATAGGCTAGAATACCGTCTACTAGGAGAAAACATCAGTAACTAGTGATAGGCTAGAATACCGTCTACTAGGAGAAAACATCAGTAACTAGTGATAGGCTAGAATACCGTCTACTAGGAGAAAACATGAGTAACTAGTGATAGGCTAGAATACCGTCTACTAGGAGAAAACATCAGTAACTAGTGATAGGCTAGAATACCGTCTACTAGGAGAAAACATCAGTAACTAGTGATAGGCTAGAATACCGTCTACTAGGAGAAAACATCAGTAACTAGTGATAGGCTAGAATACCGTCTACTAGGAGAAAACATCAGTAACTAGTGATAGGCTAGAATACCGTCTACTAGGAGAAAACATCAGTAACTAGTGATAGGCTAGAATACCGTCTACTAGGAGAAAACATCAGTAACTAGTGATAGGCTAGAATACCGTCTACTAGGAGAAAACATCAGTAACTAGTGATAGGCTAGAATACCGTCTACTAGGAGAAAACATCAGTAACTAGTGATAGGCTAGAATACCGTCTACTAGGAGAAAACATCAGTAACTAGTGATAGGCTAGAATACCGTCTACTAGGAGAAAACATCAGTAACTAGTGATAGGCTAGAATACCGTCTACTAGGAGAAAACATCAGTAACTAGTGATAGGCTAGAATACCGTCTACTAGGAGAAAACATCAGTAACTAGTGATAGGCTAGAATACCGTCTACTAGGAGAAAACATCAGTAACTAGTGATAGGCTAGAATACCGTCTACTAGGAGAAAACATCAGTAACTAGTGATAGGCTAGAATACCGTCTACTAGGAGAAAACATCAGTAACTAGTGATAGGCTAGAATACCGTCTACTAGGAGAAAACATCAGTAACTAGTGATAGGCTAGAATACCGTCTACTAGGAGAAAACATCAGTAACTAGTGATAGGCTAGAATACCGTCTACTAGGAGAAAACATCAGTAACTAGTGATAGGCTAGAATACCGTCTACTAGGAGAAAACATCAGTAACTAGTGATAGGCTAGAATACCGTCTACTAGGAGAAAACATCAGTAACTAGTGATAGGCTAGAATACCGTCTACTAGGAGAAAACATCAGTAACTAGTGATAGGCTAGAATACCGTCTACTAGGAGAAAACATCAGTAACTAGTGATAGGCTAGAATACCGTCTACTAGGAGAAAACATCAGTAACTAGTGATAGGCTAGAATACCATCTACAAGGAGAAAACATCAGTAACTTGTGATAGGCTAGAATACCATCTACTAGGAGAAAACATCAGTAACTTGTGATGGGCTAGAATACCTTTATTTCTATACTGGGCTGTAGTTTACAATACATCATGAGGTGACAACAAGAAACAACTACAACAGGTAAACCA
>NW_018407398.1:2550-11050 GCF_002113885.1 Mizuhopecten yessoensis | reverse complement strand
TGTACAACTTGAACAGTAAATGATAAGTAGGTAAACCAATGTATCTGATGATTTAAACCTGTGTACAACTTGAACAGTAAATGATAAGTAGGTAAACCAGTGTATCTGATGATTTAAACCTGTGTACAACTTGAACAGTAAATGATAAGTAGGTAAACCAGTGTTTCTGGACAGTAAATGATGTCAGTAATACCGATGGATTTGCTTGTTACTTCGCAATGATGGATGCAGTAAGAACATTTCACACCTGTCTTATAAGTCAACAGTCTATTTGTCTGATGTGTTAGGACCTACCTGATGAACTAACTGTTTGCTGAATTTCCTGGTCCTGACACTGAGCAGGTATCATTTTGACAGTTGACTGTATGGCGATGTTGCTATAATTGGATTCACAGCTTAGCTACAGATGTTGCTATAGTTGGTTTCACAGCTCAGCTAGTGATGTTGCTATAGTTGGTTTCACAGCTTAGCTAGTGATGTTGCTATAGTTGGTTTCACAGCTTAGCTACAGATGTTGCTATAGTTGGTTTCACAGCTCAGCTAGTGTTGTTGCTATAGTTGGTTGCACAGCTTAGCTACAGATGTTGCTAAAGTTCGTTTCACAGCTCAGCTAGTGATGTTGATGCTAAAGTAAAAGTATCAAACCAAGCGTCAATCTCTGTCAAATAATTCAAATACACAAGATGTTATTTTATGTATTTCAGACAAAGTTCGTGCAATGTCCAGAGGGTGAGCTACAGAAAAGGAAGGAAGTTGTCCATACTGTCACATTACATGAAATTGATGTCATCAACAGTAGGACACAAGGATTTCTAGCACTGTTCTCAGGTAAAATGTCACCAACAGTAGGACATAAGGATTCCTAGTACTGTTCTCAGGTAAAATGTCAACAACAGTAGGACCCAAGGATTACTAGCACTGTTCTCAGGTAAAATGTCACCAACAGTAGGACATAAGGATTCCTAGTACTGTTCTCAGGTAAAATGTCATCAACAGTAGGACACAAGGTTTCTTTGCACTGTTCTAAGGTAAAATGTCATCAACAGTAGGACATAAGGATTCCTAGCACTGTTCTAAGGTAAAATGTCATCAACAGTAGGACACAAAGATTACTAGCACTGTTCTCAGGTAAAATGTCATCAACAGTAGTACACAAGGTTTCTTAGCACTGTTCTCAGGTAAAATGTCATCGACAGTAGGACACAAAGATTCCTAGCACTGTTCTCAGGTAAAATGTCACCAACAGTAGGACATAAGGATTCCTAGCACTGTTCTCAGGTAAAATGTCACCAACAGTAGGACATAAGGATTCCTAGTACTGTTCTCAGGTAAAATGTCATCAACAGTAGAATGCAAGGATTCCTATCACTGTTCTCAGGTAAAATGTCACCAACAGTAGGACATAAGGATTCCTAGTACTGTTCTCAGGTAAAATGTCATCAACAGTAGAATGCAAGGATTCCTATCACTGTTCTCAGGTAAAATGTCACCAACAGTAGGACATAAGGATTCCTAGTACTGTTCTCAGGTAAAATGTCATCAACAGTAGAATGCAAGGATTCCTATCACTGTTCTCAGGTAAAATGTCACCAACAGTAGGACATAAGGATTCCTAGCACTGTTCTCAGGTAAAATGTCAACAACAGTAGGACCCAAGGATTCCTAGCACTGTTCTCAGGTAAAATGTCATCGACAGTAGGACACAAAGATTCCTAGCACTGTTCTCAGGTAAAGTGTCATCAACAGTAGGATGCAAGGATTCCTAGTACTGTTCTCAGGTAAAATGTCAACAACAGTAAGACGCAAGGATTCCTAGCACTGTTCACAGGTAAAATGTCATCAACAGTAGAATGCAAGGATTCCTATCACTGTTCTCAGGTAAAATGTCACCAACAGTAGGACATAAGGATTCCTAGCACTGTTCTCAGGTAAAATGCCACCAACAGTAGGACATAAGGTTTCTTAGCACTGTTCTCAGGTAAAATGTCATCAACAGTAGTACACAAGGTTTCTTAGCACTGTTCTCAGGTAAAATGTCATCGACAGTAGGACACAAAGATTCCTAGCACTGTTCTCAGGTAAAATGTCACCAACAGTAGTACACAAGGATTCCTCTTTACATTTTCATTTAAACAACTTATAAGGCCTGAAAGGGTTTGGACCACATTCCATCTGGAACATCTTTGTGGGTTTGGAGTTGTATAATATTGTTCAATAAGAATTGCAAGGATCCTTCGGGGCAGAGGTATGGGATTCAAATGGGGAAATTTTGGATAAATCTTTAACAATCTTCTTCTTCAGACTTAGAAATGTCACAGCTTTGAAATTTCGGTTTTAGCATACCTTCTTGGTCTGGATTTTAAAGTATTAAGATTGAGCTCATGGTTAAATAAATATGGCATGCCTAGGGGTCAAAGTTTAACGTCAGCTGCAATGAGTACTGAGCTACCCAACTCCTCTTCATTAAACATGTCACAGCTTTGATATTTTATTCATAGCATATCTGAGGGGTGTATGATTTTAAAGTTTTAAAACTAGAATGGTGGACTCATAAATATGACCCTGCCCAGGGGTCAAGTTCAGCATAGGTTATGATATATACTGAGATGAAAAAATCTTCTTGAGACTGAGAAATGTCACAGCTTTTCATACTTGGCTTACTGTATGGGTGTAAATTTCAAATAGTTCAAATTGGATCCCTGGGCGTGGCTGTATCTATGAGCCCAGGGGTCCAATTTGAACTATTTGAAATTTACAAAGGCAGTTATGAGTACTGTGCACAAAAACCTTCTCAGCATTGATATTTTATGTGTAGCATACCCTAGGAGTTGAGATTCTTAATGGTTAAAATCATAAATCTGAAGGGCAGCTGAGTGTGGGGCAAAAGAAAATAGGAAATGGTTGAGATTACAACCCTATAACCATATATACAACTGCTGGATATAAAGAACTGAATACACTTAACGCTATCAGGATTGTCCTGGGGCCTGGCAACACCCTATTGCCATACATACAATTTCTGAGGATAAAGAGATGAATAAACGTAAGCTACCAGGATGGCCCTGGGGTTCAGTCCCACCCTTTGAGACTTTGTCCCTGGGTCATTACCTTTAGATGGTTGAAACCATCACTATGTTTGAGCATGACCTTTTGGATACACATATGCCATCAGGGTTGGCCCAGAGGTCTGACACTTTCCTTGGGATCTGATTGGCAATACTAATTTGAATAAGAATATTTTGCCATGATCACTTTAATTTCCAGGTGAGCAATACAGGATCGGACCTCTAGGTCTCTTGTTGATTGTTGGGGAATATACGGTCCATATAATATGTTTTTGCTTTAAGTGAAATGTTGGTGAAATGGATTTTTGATTTGTTACTCAGGTGACACTGGAGAAATCAAAAGTGAGGTTCGGGAACAGATCAACAGTAAAGTGGCAGAGTGGCGGGAGGAAGGCAAGGCTGAGATTGTTCCAGGGGTAAGTAATCAAAGATGGTACACATGGTCTAAGACCTTTATACCACAGTAGTTAGGAAAGTAAATTGAAAGGAAATTTTATGTCAAGATATGAAAAATTATAAAGAGCAACAGCGTGAAAGAAAATTACTGTAATAGACACCTGCATCAGGACCTATGAAATGAAAAATAAACTTTTTCAACGCATATTAAGTACAAGATTTATCTATCCAAAGGGTCCTCCTATATCTATTTGACATTTTCTTAACTATATTCCAGGTGCTGTTCGTTGACGAGGTACACATGTTGGATATCGAGTGTTTCTCTTTCCTGAACAGAGCACTGGAAGACGACATGGCTCCCATCCTTATCATGGCAACCAACAGGGGCATCACAAGGTAAACAACATTACCATGTATATTACTGTGGCCACTAACAGGTGCATCAAAAGGTAAACAACATTACCATGTATATTACTGTGGCCACTAACAGGGTCATCAAAAGGTAAACAACATTACCGTGTATATTACTGTGGCCACTAACAGGGGCATCACAAGGTAAACTACATTACCATGTATATTACTGTGGCCACCAACAGGGGCATCACAAGGTAAACAACATTACCATGTATATTACTGTGGTCACTAACAGGGGCATCACAGGGTAAACAACATAACCATGTATATTACTGTGGCAACCAACAGGGGCATCACAAGGTAAACAACATTACCATGTATATTACTGTGGCCACTAACAGGGGCATCACAGGGTAAACAGCATTACCATGTATATTACTGTGGCCACTAACAGGGGCATCACAAGGTAAACAGCATTACTATGTATATTACTGTGGCCACTAACAGGGGCATCACAGGGTAAACAGCATTACCATGTATATTACTGTGGCCACTAACAGGGGCATCACAACTGTGGCCACTAACAGGGGCATCAAAACTGTGGCCACTAACAGGGGCATCAGAAGGAAAACAACATAACCATGTATATTACTGTGGCCAGTAACAAAGGAATCACAAGGTAAACAAAATTACCATGTATATCACTGTGGCTACTAACAGGGGCATCACAAGGTAAACAACATTATCATGTAAATTACTGTGGCCACTAACAGGGGCATAACAAGGTAAACAACATAACCATGTATATTACTGTGGCCACTAACTGGGGCATCACAACTGTGGCCACTAACAGGGGCATCAGAAGGTAAACAACATAACCATGTATTTTACTGTGGCCACTAACAGAGGCATCACAAGGTAAAAAACATAACCATGTATATTACTGTGGCCACTAACTGGGGCATCACAACTGAGGCCACTAACAGGGGCATCACAAGGTAAACAACATTACCATGTATATTACTGTGGCCACCAACAGGGGCATCACAAGGTAAACAACATTACCATGTATATTACTGTGGCCACCAACAGGAGCATCACAAGGTAAACAACATTACCATGTAAATTACTGTGGCCACTAACAGGGGCATCACAAGGTAAAAAACATAACCATGTATATTACTGTGGCCACTAACTGGGGCATCACAACTGAGGCCACTAACAGGGGCATCACAAGGTAAACAACATTACCATGTATATTACTGTGGCCACTAACAGGGACATCACAAGGTAAACAACATAACCATGTATATTACTGTGGCCACTAACAGGGGCATCACAAGGTAATAGAGCTTAACATTTAAAATGCTTCCTTTCATTTGAATGAAAGAAATTTACCCAAATTTGGTCTAGAAAATCATTTGTTAAGTGGGACTTAATTTTATATAAACAGGGTGTATAGTCCCCAAGGGGGCAGATGGATTGGGCCCAATAGGAGAAATAGAGGTAAATCAATAAAATCCCTCAATTCATATGAAAGGTTTTTGTAAAACTATTTGGCCAGTTAACTAAACATTAACACTTAATGTCATCATTTGTACTTCCTATTTATTATTTCATTTATTCAATCTCCATTTAGGAACACATTTTGGGAGGAATGAAACCTTTTCCCCCCTCATATTTCTAATTTTGAGATATGGTGGCTTGTGGGGGATATCTTAGTGGAATGTCAAATACAAAAAGTAGGTCACAGTGACCTGTTGCTATACCTTGACCACAGTCTCTAAAAAGTGTTTTTGGGGCATCTCCTGGGGCTAGTTCACCTGGACTAACTAGATTTTGATTGCAAGTATGTTTTGGCACGGGGAGAAAGTATGTCACTGTGACCTATATACTAGATAATAGGTGTACAGCTCAGTAAATTAAAGAAATCATTACTGGTAGGGGACTATGAAATTGCTTTACAATACTTTGTCCTAGTTAGCCTTTGGCTTACAGATCTAGTCTATATAGGAGTGGGGTATTAATTAGCCAATGGCTTACAGTTCAATTTTTCTTGAATGCAGTTTCAACTTGTTTTAAAAGTGAAATAACTCTCTGAAACTAAAATATAAGTTATTTGTTATGGCTGCCATTGGTGAGCTTCACAATAATTGTTTTCACTTATTTCTTATTGCAGAATCAGAGGTACTAATTACCAGAGCCCCCATGGTATTCCAATAGATTTGTTGGACAGACTGCTCATCATCGCCACCACTCCCTATGATGAGAAGGAGATCAAACAGATCCTCAAAATCAGGTAAACACCCTCACAACTGTCTCTTGTGTTCACATTTACAATGGAACTGCAAATATTTGAATAAGTGAATATTTGTACAGCCCAACTGATTACAGTTCAATGTAGTTGCCAACCGTGAACAGTTTTACTGTAGTAAAACATGACAATAGGCAAACAACCACGAACAGTTTTACTGTAGTAAAACACGACAATAGGCAAACAACCACGAACAGTATTACTGTAGTAAAACATGACAATAGGCAAACAACCACGAACAGTATTACTGTAGTAAAACATGACAATAGGCAAACAAGCACGAACAGTTTTACTGTAGTAAAACACGACAATAGGCAAACAACCACGAACAGTATTACTATAGTAAAACATGACAATAGGCAAACAACCACGAACAGTATTACTGTAGTAAAACATGACAATAGGCAAACAACCACGAACAGTATTACTGTAGTAAAACATGACAATAGGCAAACAAGCACGAACAGTTTTACTGTAGTAAAACATGACAATAGGCAAACAACCATGAACAGTCAACAATCATGAACAGTTTTACTGTAGTAAAACATGACAATAGGCAAAGCCCTAACACTGTAAGTTATATAATCAAATTGTATGTTTTCAATATCAATAGATGTGAAGAAGAAGATGTAGAAATGACGGATGATGCATTGACAGTATTGACAAAGATTGGAATGGAAACATCCCTTAGATACGCCATCCAGCTCATCACAGTTGCCAGCCTAGTGTGTCGTAAGAGGAAGGTAAGAATACACAGCCTACTACATACTAGTGGTGTGAGGTGTAACACCAACCACAAATAGCCTAGATTAAGGAGGCAGGACCCAAATCAGATTACTCTTTGCAAAAATAGTAATAAATCAATAAATGTGTCAACCATTCAGTTATTACAATAATTTATCATTATAATACATAGTTTTGCATCATTTTAAGTCTAAAGATGATTAACTTTTAAGCTCAAATATCATCAGAAGATTTATTTCAAATCCAAAACTAGTTTTTTGTTTACGTTGTTAAAAAATAGCCTGTGCAAGGACAATGTATTTTGTTTCTGACTGCAGGAAAACATTCAGAATAAAGAAATACATGTATTCATAATTCAAATTCCAAAGATCATCATAAAATGTTAAAATGCTGATAAAGAAATGTTCATTTAAAGAGCCTGATCCGTTTTTGTTACTGATATTGCAAAAAAAATCTGAAACACTAATTGGTGATGTCGGAGTGTTGTATAAATATCTCACATGAGCCCTGGCTGTTTATTTCATTGGTTAGAACACCTAATGATATTCTTCTTTTTAAACTAATTTAATTCCTATCATGAAGTTTCGATGAATGAAGAAAATGATGGTTTGGTGATCCATTTTGGGTGCTGCCACCTTAGCCACCTATTGACTGTACAGAATGAACAATTTTGAGAATGAGTGTACCTGAAGTTTCATCATAATCCCCTGCTTACATTTTGTTGACAGGGATCAGAAGTGGATGTGGATGATATAAAACGAGTGTACTCCTTATTCCTCGACGAGTCACGATCCACACAGTTCCTAAAGGAATACCAGGAGGAGTTCATGTTCAACGAGATGTCAGGCAAGTGACAATATTCTTATACCTATCCATGTAGGGGATCATCAGGAAAGGTAAACAAGCTTTGGGCTTTATAGATGGGTCGTTTTATAGAAAAATAAACAGGTACGAAAAACCATATGCAAGTAATCTGCAGAATCTAGAAGAGTAGTTTGTATAAACTGTATTAATTAGATTATACGTCCATTACCTATTTGGTTCCTTTCAAAAGACTAGTTCCCTGATCATTGGTAAACTATGGTAATATTAGTTTGTTTTACCTCCACAGGAACAGCACAATCTATGGAGACGAGCTGAGTGGGACACAGAACCTAGGATTCTTCTCATTGTGTTGTTTTCAATCATTGTATATAAAGGGACTTTATCACTGTTCGTGTTGACCAAACCACATCAAAATACACCATTTTGCAAAAAAATCTTGTTTTCTGCCATTATTTCTTCACACCTTTTGGTCAGGATGACCTATAGTCATCGTGCTTAGTCCGTCGTCGTCCACCGTGCCCCGTCCGTAAACTTTCAACATTTTAAACTTCTTTTCAAGTTCCACCAATGGGATTGAGCTGAAACTTGCCCATTGAGCTAAACATTGGTGGGGATGTTTAGGAAAGGAAGCCAACAAAGTGTTGTTATTTTTCAGCCCCGTCAAAACTTCAACATTGCAGCCAAACTTCTTCTCAAGTTCCACCAGTGGGATTGAGCTGAAACTTGCGTGAAATGATCCAGAGATGGTCCTGACCAAGTGTTGTTATCTTTGGGTCGGTTCAAAATCCAAGATGGCTGCCAT
>NW_018407398.1:1379-1490 GCF_002113885.1 Mizuhopecten yessoensis | reverse complement strand
AAACAACATTATCATGTAAATTACTGTGGCCACTAACAGGGGCATAACAAGGTAAACAACATAACCATGTATATTACTGTGGCTACTAACAGGGGCATCACAAGGTAAACA
>NW_018407398.1:298-488 GCF_002113885.1 Mizuhopecten yessoensis | reverse complement strand
GAGAAGAAGAAGATTTTTAAAGATTTACCTATTTTCCCCCTATTTTCCCCCTATTTGGCCCTGCCCCCAGGGGGGTTATACCCTCCGTTTATACAAAACTGAGAACCCTTTGGCCAATGATGCTCCTGACCAAATTTGGTCAAAATCCTCTGAGCCATTCAGGACAAGTAGCATTTTAAAGGAAAAAGTT
>NW_018407397.1:25315-28667 GCF_002113885.1 Mizuhopecten yessoensis | reverse complement strand
ACACACACTGCACATGTACATCTAAAATGCTGTGCCAAATGACATCCGCCCTGTCGGCAGATTTGATCACTAGTTTTTGTATGCGACGTTTTCGTGTTTTCAAGTTTCCTGATCTTGAGATAGCATAGAAAGTGGCCAGGGAAGAACATAGTAGAGATGAGAATTGATTCGGGGAGGAATTAAGAGTATTTTACACCTAGTATAGAACTAATTTTAGTTATTAAACATAACTTTGTATTGTAAAACTATTTCCAAGTATGAAATAATCAATGTTTAATGTGTGCCTGAATCATCCGAGCTATGTTTTTCCACATCAGAAGACATGTCTTTCAAAATTAGAAATCAGAAATAATCTGCATCCTCCTCGGCGATTAAATTCCCAACAGTCCGCCTTATGTCTCTTTCTATACAAAGAATTCTGTGGATTTTCTTTTATTAGATTGGTGCTGATTTTATACATTAGTAACGGTTATTTGGACATTTGATCTTATTCTATGGTGTAATGTCCGTCATCTTTTCCGTCTTTTGTTTTAAATGTTATTGTCAACAGCCAATAAACTGATTTTAACCAAACTTTGTAGTGAAGTATCAATGGGTTCATAGGTGTTTGTATTTACCTAACAAAGGCATTGAAGGAAATCGGAAAAAAAATAAAAATATGACTTTTTGAAGTTCCCAAAAAATAGGGCATTACCTGAAAAATACCATTGTAACGAGTTAGAGGTGCCTTTTAACGCGTTACTTTTACATTTGAAAAAGTAACGCGTTAGAAGTGACTTTTAACGTGTTAAATGCACTTCTAACGCGTTAAAAGTCAGTTACAACGCATTAAAAGTCGCTTCTAAAGCGTTACTTTTTTAACGCGTTACTGTATATCGTTTTTGGCCCGAACCGCCACCCATATATGTCATGCATACGATACATGTACATTATCTTGGAAAACAATTTAATCCAGTCCACAACGGAACATTTCAGAGAACAGATGTTGTAAAAAGACTTTTGGAAGTTGAGTTTGTTGAAGAAAGGTCTACCATGTTGTCTGCGACTCCTTCTGATCCATCGACATTTCGCGAAATCTTCTTGAATATGTTTATGTAAGTATCGGACAAAAACCAAAAAAAAGGAACAGTCAAAACTCCAGCCTACACACAAACTTCAAATGTTCGATTCCCGCCGATCAGCTGATTTTGTTGAAACGAAAATGTATATCTTGAATCTAATAAAAACCAACACTTGATATTCCTTTCAGTTTTTAAAAGTGATCTTTTATGATATTTATTTTGCATTAAACACCGCAAATTATATATTTAAACAAATTTATGTCCTCACTATTTCAAATCATCGGTCACCATATATAGTAACCATCCAGGTCACCCGTCGGCAGTAGGCATATGAAGTTACATTTGAAGTTAAATGTACAGCCGTTGCATATGCTGTTTGATGGATGAAGTGCCCTGTGTCATTACAAAGTTCTCTGAGTTTAATGGGCAAGTTGATGTCACGGGTACTACCCAGCCGGACGTTTGTGTGTTAGAAAGTTAGTGACCACGAGGAACCGATTGCGAGTCAGTAAAATGTAATAGTTTTTTTTAATAAGATGGTGTATCATTTAGGATTTTTCTAATGATTATTATTATTTCTCGCAACTACGTTATCTCGGAAAAGGGGAGATACCTCTTCTAAAAAACAGTACTAAGCGAAGTAATATGAAGTGGTTATTGTTTGTGAAATTAACTGACTGGTTGCACGAGACTCGTTGTATTCATTGTGTATTCGTGGTCTAATGGCAATTGTTTTCAGTTGGTAGATTCATGTACATATATTTACATTCTTGATGTTTGTTCTGTACATGAATCTACCAACTGAAAACAACTGCCATTAGACCATGAATACACTATGAATACAACGATTCTCGTGCAACCGGTCAGTTGATTTCACACATAATGCCAAATTACATTGCTATTAGCGTCTTAAATATTAAAAATCAGTCGATGCATCTCTGAATTTCAACTTTTGCCAAGGCAGAATCAAAATTCCTTTATGCGCGACCTGCCTGATGAGCTGTGCCCTCAGAGCAATGATTCGATTAAAGATAAAAGTGAATTGCATTGTATTCGAACTTGTCCCGAGAAAGTCCAAGGGTGCAAAATGACATATTATCCGAAGTTCATTTTGGAGTTTCTTTTGGTTTTCATAGATTGATAATTTTAAGAAAATGGTTTGATTTTAATGTTGACTTACTAGAACATTTTCTTCTACAGCAAATCGGTATGTTTTTGTAGCTGTTAACTGATACAGAATAGTACATTCACTGGTCTTCACACAAGTGTTTCCTAGGTCCTATATACTAAGCAAATGTATTTAAACAAAAAGAACAATCGTATACAACCAAATATGAAATTATAAGTTTCTTAGCAAAAAAATATCTCCATCCTACTGTATCCTACCACCAGATAGACTAGATTTAGACATCATTTACACTGGAGTGTATTCCTAGAGATCTGGAGAAAACGTTCCCAAGTCTGATCAGAAAGATATGTACTGAAGGGAGAGGGATGAACATTTTACGTGTTACATGAATAACATCACATCGTAAACTGAAAACATATACAATAGAACTAATGTGAAAATGAACAAAATATAACAGTAGGCACCATTTCTATTCCGTATCCATGTACTGCTTAGACTTTTGTTGGAAAATACAAAACTGAAAGTAAAATATATTACAGTCAATGCGCGCATAGATCAGCTAATTGATTTACGGTCTCACAAGGTCACAGTTTATTTATTGGATTTAGGCTTTACAGCAAACTTTTAAGTGTGCAAAAATAATGTAACTATGCGTTTGAAATATTGGTATACTGGTATGATTATAGCTTTGAGAGATAAATCATACTTCTAAAACTTGAATGAAAAAATGATAAAGATTAAATAATTAAAAACGAATCAACAATAGTGTTTCGGGGTTGATAATGCAATGGCGATAGACGAGGATTCAAACGCAAGACGTTACACTCCAGGGACTGTCGCTCTAACCCACTGAACTACATTTACATGTATATGTACCTTGTAGACGGAAATGCAACGTCCGAGTCGCGCTACAGTTACATCTTAATGATCCCTGTGCCGTTGTACTGTAGTTTTTCGTTTATACAGTAACCTCCCCTTCAGGTAACCTTCAATATAAATATAGCACATTTTGGCCAGAACGCTTCCGTTGATCACGTAGCGCAGTCGTTTAGAGTGATAGTATAACAATCTGTAGTGACCAGTCGGTTAGAGTGATAGTATAACAATCTGTAGTGACCAGTCGGTTAGAGTGATAGTATAACAATCTGTAGTGACCAGTCGG
>NW_018407397.1:24189-24859 GCF_002113885.1 Mizuhopecten yessoensis | reverse complement strand
TATAACAATCAGTAGTGACCAGTCGGTTAGAGTGATAGTATAACAATCTGTAGTGACCAGTCGGTTAGAGTGATAGTATAACAATCAGTAGTGACCAGTCAGTTAGAGTGATAGTATAACAATCTATAGTGACCAGTCGGTTAGAGTGTTAGTATAACAATATGTAGTGACCAGTCGGTNAGTGACCAGTCGGTTAGAGTGATAGTATAACAATCTGTAGTGACCAGTCGGTTAGAGTGATAGTATAACAATCTGTAGTGACCAGTCGGTTAGAGTGATAGTATAACAATCTGAATTGACCAGTCGGTTAGAGTGATAGTATAACAATCTGTAGTGACCAGTCGGTTAGAGGGATAGTATAACAATATGTAGTGACCAGTCGATTAGAGGGATAGTATAACAATATGTAGTGAACAGTCGGTTAGAGTGATAGTATAGCAATCTGTAGTGACCAGTCGGTTAGACTGAACAATCTGTAGTGACCAGTCGGGTAGAGGGATAGTATAACAATGTGTAGTGACCAGTCGGTTAGAGTGACAGTATAACAATATGTAGTGACCAGTAGATTAGAGTGATAGTATAACAATATGTAGGGCCCAGTCGGTTAGAGTGATAGTATAACAATATGTAGTGACCAGTCGATTAGAGTGATAGTATAACAATATGTAGG
>NW_018407397.1:14415-15819 GCF_002113885.1 Mizuhopecten yessoensis | reverse complement strand
TTTTAGGAACTGGAGGATAAAAAACAACATCTACAAGTCTAAGAACGCCCTAAAAAACCAGAGATCGGATAGATACAATGTGTTCATATCTGAGGACTTAACCAGACAAAGACAAAAAATTGTGTCTGACCTAGCTCGATCTAGGAAAGCAAGAATGATAGACTCATACTGGACCAACGACGGCAGAATATTCTTTAAAATAACAAAAGACTCCGATAAGAAACTTGTGCGATACCCTGGGGACATTACAGAATATATTCCACAACCAGCCGAGAATGCTTGGCAGAGACCAGGAACTGGTGCTAAGTATAGTGCAACACAATGGACCATTTTCTGTAAATTAAGTTATATTATGTAATACCGTTGGTCGCACTTTTTTACGGTTGTTAATACCCCCACCCCTAAGTACACAGCTCTAGGGGTATTTACATTACAATGCATGTATGTGTACAGCTTTACAGAGTTTATGTCATACTGTCAGCTAATGTATGTTTAATCTCATGTTAACTCATCATTTACAAGCATGAAATGCTTAGAACCATGAACATGGCGAAACTACTACAAATAACGATTGAACTATAGTCATAGTTTAATCATTATACAGAAGTCAGTACTGTCGAGCTATCATGTTACATATTATAGCAGCTACTCTATATGAGCCTAGGAGAGATAACTCTACATGCACCTTTAGTGATGTTTATGTTGCATTTGGCCCTTATATCATTTGGGCTAACCCATTGAATACTCAGTCTCTACAGTGTGTAGGAGTCAGGGGAGGTAACTCCACATGAAACAGTGCATTCTAAGTTCTTGTGTAAATTCGAGAACATTCGCTTAGGTAGCACCAACTTTTCGTTAAAGACATAGGGTAACTAATTTGTGTAATATAATAAATTGGGCTATTTTTGCATTAAGTAATGTATCTGTTGCAGTCTGCCCTTATATCATTCTTGAGTAAAGTACTAATAATTGATGCTCTAAATGAGTCAGGGGAGCAAAGCATAATAATTTCTCAAGTCATTCTATGTGCAATTATGTACTGTAATGAAAGAGATTAATATGTTCGTAATCAACACTCAATTTGTCTCGTTACCTTGATGTGTAAAACAGCTCCAATTATATATTTTTCAGTTACTTTTTGTAGCACAATATTCAAAGAATGTATATAATATGCCATGTTGACATTGTATGTCTACATGTTAATAGCTTAATTTTGCCTTTTTATTATTTTGTATATAAATATAACTTTGCATTAAGACTATGAAGTGATGTATCTGTTACATTATTAATGCTCTATATAAGCCAGGGGAGGTAACCCCACATGCAAAGCTCATTAATAAATTCTCATGTCAATATGAAAAAAAAAATTCATTAAAAAAACCCAACAAAAACAACAACAAAAAA
>NW_018407397.1:0-10756 GCF_002113885.1 Mizuhopecten yessoensis | reverse complement strand
TAGACTTACTATTAAATGGCAGTTCAGATTTGTCGCTTGGGGAAACATCCATGTATTCAAATAAGTACAGAAGTTTATTAAAGACAGTGGTAGGTTCTAATCTCTCTCTCTCTCTCTCTCTCTCTCTCTCTCTCTCTCTCTNTCTCTCTCTCTCTCTCTCTCTCTCTCTCTCTCTCTCTCTCTCTCCTTCGTTATTATCATTCACATGAATCACATATCGATTTGTGTAAAATCTATTGATGTTGCCATGTACACTGTATAAAATGTATCTGGGAGAAGGCTTCATAAGTTGGAATAACTTGTGCCTAATCCCTTTGCAAATTTCTGCAATAAAATATGTTTAAATCAAATCAAGTTTTGGATAATAGCCGAAATCTTAATAGGAATACACGCAATATTTGTTTAGACTCCATTTCCGGCACCGACGGGCTCCCGTAGATATGGTCGTGCATACGATATATTATCTTTGAAAACAGTTTAATCCAGTCAACAACGGAACATTTCAGGGAACAGATGTTGTAAAAAGACTTTTGGAAATTGAGTTTGTCGACCATGTTGTCTGCGACTCCTTCTGATTCATCGACCTTTCGCAAAATCTTCTTGAAAACGGGACCTTTATAACAGGGACATGTTAACGACACCGGATATTGCTACCATTCAGGCGGTGATTAAACGAAGTGGGCTTCTGTTGCAAGTGAGTTTTTTTTGTATTTTCCTTACTTCAGAGGCTTGTATGTTCTTGAGGCTTTTTGGATCAATTCCTCACATTTTTAGCAATGGCTTTAACCACAGAGAACATTCCTATATGGGTCAATATTTCTTCTAGAATTGCAAACACGCCGCTTGGTATCTGCGAAAATCACGAGTGATACTTATTTTTTTATTCAACAATAGAAAGTAAAATATGTTGCAAAATCTTAAATCTCACCTGCGTTTGGGTTTTTCTCGTTTTACATTCTTATACCCCAAAATACTGAAAAAAAGGTTTCATAAAAGTGCTGTTGATGCTGGCATTACCTGTTTGAGGGGCATTGCTTTGAAAATGACGACAGCACAATTAGTTTGGGCCGATAAGGCCGATTTGCATGTCTCGTTAACTGCCGGGGCCGATCAGAGTCCATGTGGTTAATTTCAATACTCAACCCAAAGGCCTACACACTAAGAGAGAAGTGTAGAATAAGATTATTTCTCCGTTAAGTGTACCTAAATTTCGCGTCAAATATTCACTCGAATCCGTCAAAATAGGAGATATATACCTTGATGACGTCATACTAAACTCATTCTCTTGAAACTGTCATGAGATGTCCATGTTTCGATATTTCAATAATTTTAATGTTCAACACATAGACACCAATATAGGGATTAAATGGATTTATTTTCATGTACATTGCGGCAATGAATAGAAAAAGCTGATCTGCATATCTTCTGAGGAGTGCTAGCGCGCTCCAAAGGATTAATACATTTACGTTTCGATTAACTACAATAAATAAATTTACAATACTTTTTGTAAAATGAATATGTTTATGTAAGTATCGGACAAAAACCATAAAAAATATACAGTCAGAACTCCAGCCTACACACAAACTTCAAATGTTCGACTCCAGCCCATCAGCTGATTTTGTTGAAACGAAAATATATATCTAGAATCTAATAATAACCAACACTTGATATTCCTTTCGGTTTTGAAAAATGATTCATTAAACACCGCAAAAGGTATATTTAAGCAAATTTATGTCCTCACTATTTCAAATCATCGGTCACCATATCAACCATCCAGGTCACCAGTCGGCAGTAGGCATATAGTTCATTTGAAGTTAAATGTACAGCCGTTGAATATGCTGTTTGCTAAAAACTACTTGCAGATGTAAATGATCATAAGTTGATGGATGACTGCCTTGTTTCATTACAAAGTTCTCTGGGTTTAACGTACAAGTTGATGACACGGGGACTACCCAGCCGTACGTTTGTGTGTTAGAAAGTTTGTGACCATTAGGAACCGATTGCGAGTTGGAAGTCAGTATTGAATATGACAATGTTATTAATTAAAAAAATCTTCAAACTTCAAATTAGAAATAAAATAAAATAATAGTACAATGATTATTATCATTTCTCGCAACTACGTTATCTCGGAAGAGGGGAGATAGCTCTTCTCAAAAACAGTACATGAACTATACGTAGTAATATGAAGTTGAACTGAAAACAACTGTCTTAGACCATGAATACACTATGAATACAACGCTTCTGATGCAACCGGTCAGCTGATTTCACACACAATTACAAATTAATTACTATGAACGTCTTAAATATTAAAAAGCAGTCGATGCATCTCTGAATTTCAACTTTTGCGCTCTCTATAAATTTTCTTTGCACCTTGGATTTCCCATGGCAGAATCAAAATTCCTTTATGCGTTACCTGCCTGATGATATGTGACCTCAGAGCAATGATTCGATTAAAGATAAAAGTGAATTGCATTGTATTCGAACTTGTCCCGAGAAAGTCCAAGGGTGCAAAATGACATATTATCCGAAGTTCATTTTGGAGTTTCTTTTGGTTTTCATAGATTGATAATTTTAAGAAAATGGTTTGATTTTAATGTTGACTTACTAGAACATTTTCTTCTACAGCAAATCGGTATGTTTTTGTAGCTGTTAACTGATACAGAATAGTACATTCACTGGTCTTCACACAAGTGTTTCCTAGGTCCTATATACTAAGCAAATGTATTTAAACAAAAAGAACAATCGTATACAACCAAATATGAAATTATAAGTTTCTTAGCAAAAAAATATCTCCATCCTACTGTATCCTACCACCAGATAGACTAGATTTAGACATCATTTACACTGGAGTGTATTCCTAGAGATCTGGAGAAAACGTTCCCAAGTCTGATCAGAAAGATATGTACTGAAGGGAGAGGGATGAACATTTTACGTGTTACATGAATAACATCACATCGTAAACTGAAAACATATACAATAGAACTAATGTGAAAATGAACAAAATATAACAGTAGGCACCATTTCTATTCCGTATCCATGTACTGCTTAGACTTTTGTTGGAAAATACAAAACTGAAAGTAAAATATATTACAGTCAATGCGCGCATAGATCAGCTAATTGATTTACGGTCTCACAAGGTCACAGTTTATTTATTGGATTTAGGCTTTACAGCAAACTTTTAAGGGTCCTTGTATCACAGCCAAAAAATGTGTTACTATGCGTTTGAAATATTTTACCCGGCATGATTATAGCTTTGATAGATAAATCATACTTCCAAAATTTGAATGAAAAACCCAATACAGATTAAATAATTCAAAAAAATCAACAATAGTGTTTCGGGGCAGATAATGCAATGGCGATAGACGAGAATTCGAACGCACTTTTTGTTCTTGACGTTACAATCCAGGGACTGTCCCTATAACCCATTGGACTACATTTGCATGTATGTTCCAGTCGCGCTACAGTTACATCTTAAGTATCCCCCAGTACCGTTGTACTGTAGTTTTTCGTTTATACAGTAACCTCCCCTTCAAGTAACCTTTCAAGTGAAATTCAGAGATGGATCGACTGCTTTTTAATATTTAAGACGTTCATAGTAATTAATTTGTAATTGTGTGTGAAATCAGCTGACCGGTTGCATCAGAAGCGTTGTATTCATAGTGTATTCATGGTCTAAGACAGTTGTTTTCAGTTCAACTTCATATTACTACGTATAGTTCATGTACTGTTTTTGAGAAGAGCTATCTCCCCTCTTCCGAGATAACGTAGTTGCGAGAAATGATAATTCTCATTGTACTATTATTTTATTTTATTTCACGTAGCGTAGTCGGTTAGAGTGATAGTATAACAATCTGTAGTGATCAGTCGGTTAGAGTGATATTATAACAATCTGTAGTGACCAGTAGGTTAGAGAGATATTATAACAATCAGTAGGGACCAGTCGGTTAGACTGATAGTATAACAATCGGTAGTGACCAGTCGGCTAGTGTGATAGTATAACAATCTGGAGTGACCAGTCGGTTAGAGAGATAGTATAACAATCAATAGTGACCAGTCGGTTAGATTGATATTATAACAATCTTTAGTGACCTGTGTTCGAATCTCAGTCTAGTCCCTCAGATTATTTTTACACACAAACCTCTGTTTTTTATTATACAGTGTATGTTAGAGTGATATTATAACAATCAGTAGGGACCAGTCGGTTAGATTGATATTATAACAATCAGTAGTGGCCAGTCGGCTAGAGTGATAGTATATCAATCTGTAGTGACCTGTGTTCGAATCTCAGTCTAGTCCCTCAGATTATTTTTACACACAAACCTCTGTTTTTTATTATACAGTGTATGTTAGAGTGATATTATAAAAATAAGTAGTGAAAAGTAGGTTAGAGTGATATTATAACAATCAGTAGTGACCAGTCAGTTAGAGTGATATTATAACAATCTGTAGTGCCCAGTCGGTTAGAGTGATGGTATAACAATCTGTAGGGACCAGTCGGTTAGAGCGATATTATAACAATCAGTAGGGACCAGTCGGTTAGACTGATAGTATAACAATCTGGAGTGACCAGTCGGTTAGACTGATAGTATAACAATCGGTAGTGACCAGTCGGATAGAGTGATAGTATAACTATCTGTAGTGACCAGTCAGTTAGAGTGATAGTATACCAATCAGTAGTGACCAGCCGGTTAGAGTGATAGTGTATCAATCTGTAGTTACCAGTCGGTTAGAGGGATATTATAACAATCTGTAGTGCCCAGTCGGTTAGAGTGATCGAATAACAATCAGTAGGGACCAGTCGGTTAGACTGATAGTATAACAATCTGTTGTAACCAGTCGGTTAGAGAGATAGTATAACAATCAATAGTGACCAGTCGGTTAGACTGATAGTATAACAATATGTAGGGACCAGTCGGTTAGATTGATATTATAACAATCTTTAGTGACCTGTGTTCGAATCTCAGTCTAGTCCCTCAGATTATTTTTACACACAAACCTCTGTTTTTTATTATACAGTGTATGTTAGAGTGATATTATAAAAATAAGTAGTGAAAAGTAGGTTAGAGTGATAGTGTATCAATCTGTAGTTACCAGTCGGTTAGAGAGATAGTATAACAATATGTAGGGACCAGTCGGTTAGACTGATAGTATAACAATCAGTAGTGACCAGGCGGTTAGAGTGATAGTGTATCAATCTGTAGTGACCAGTAGGTTAGAGAGATATTATAACAATCAGTAGGGACCAGTCGGTTAGATTGATATTATAACAATCTTTAGTGACCTGTGTTCGAATCTCAGTCTAGTCCCTCAGATTATTTTTACACACAAACCTCTGTTTTTTATTATACAGTGTATGTTAGAGTGATATTATAACAATCAGTAGGGACCAGTCGGTTAGAGAGATAGTATAACAATCTGTAGTGACCAGTCGGTTAGAGTGATAGTATACCAATCTGTAGTGACCAGTCGGTTAGAGTGATAGTGTATCAATCTGTAGTGACCAGTCGGTTAGAGTGATATTATAACAATCTGTAGTGACCTGTGTTCGAATCTCAGTCTAGTCCCTCAGATTATTTTTACACACAAACCTCTGTTTTTTATTATACAGTGTATTTTGTTTATTTCATTCCTTTATTTTTTTCTTATAAATCCAACATGGTATGGTTTTCTAATTAGAAAGCTAATGTCTCGGTCAAAAAAATCAGCCTCTACAGCGAAGTCACGGTTTTTGCAGCGGAACAATGTTTACTGTTACTGTTTGTACGAAAACCTACAATGGATATTTTTAGTTTTTTTGCCTGCAGTGGGAGAGTTATCCTGAAGAGATACGAAAATNGTTCGAATCTCAGTCTAGTCCCTCTGATTTTTTTTTACACTTTTACACTCAAACCTCTATTTTGATTATATTTTGTTTATTTCATCCCTTTTATTTTTTTCTTATAAGTCCAACAAGGTTTGGTTTTCTAATTAGAAAGCTAATGTATCGGTCAAAAGAATCAGCCTCTACAGCGAAGTCACGGTTTTTGCAGCGGAACACGGATCCTTTAGGGAGGATACTGTTTGTACGAAAACCTACAACGGATATTTTTAGTTTTTTTTGCCTGCAGTGGGAGAGTTATCCTGAAGAGATACGAAAATGTAAAATCAATCTTATTCAAGTACAGATATCATTGAATTTAATAAAGAGATAGATTTCAATGAAATAGATATAGCTATATAAGAATTCGATATTTTTGATGTAACAACTTTAAATTAATACATCCCTAAAAGAATTAACGGTATCTTTAAAGTTAATCAATAGTCTCCTATAATTAGGATTCATTCAGATATCTGTATTTTCCATGAGATATCTCCTAAATTAATAGAGAAGTCTATTTTGGGTATTTAATATTTATTTGACTTTGCAATAGACAAGTGCTGCATTGTTACAGCGATACAGAAATGCAGTGTATTTCTTAGTGTATGAAATAAATTTACCATATACACTTATTGCCCTGGTGTGAGGGAGACCTGAAGAGTTATTTCCCCGAGATAAATCATGTTTGTCGTCGTCAAGATAAATATTATTATGAGGAATAATAATACATGTTGTATACTCGTCAAGCAAAACTACACAGAATAAAAAATACTCAAATACTTCGAACGCCCCTAAACAACTGACGTCATACAGCTAAATTGGTTTGCACAAGCGTGCAATTTTCGCGACGACATATTTAGCATAGCGTCAACGACGTTATGAAAGTCAGGAAGTCACAGTTGTAGAAACTTCAAATTGGCGGAGTCAAATTTTCGGCATTCTAAGAATTAAACAGCAGAATTATTATGTCATCGATTTAGAATGTCTATGCGATTTGAAATTTAGTCCAATTGTTGGTGGACTTCTTGGTGTCACACAACGTTAAAGCCATTATTTAGATTTGGTTTAAAACCCTATGTGTCCATCAGTAAAAGTTATATCAGGGATTACTTTTGTCTTGGTGAAAGAGGCGGGCGCTATCCACTGCACAACCCAACCACCGTTTTTGTTTTGTTTTCCCATTGGTATCAAAATAAAACATGCTTAACTACGGAACCTTGATACGAAATTTGAGATAGAACCGTCGAGAACTGTTCGACGACTAGCGATAACAAGAATTGATGAAGGACGGACGACGTGCCATCACAATCGACCCTGGTCAGTGACTGGTCAATTATTTACATGGATAATTTACCTATTTACTTATAACCCCATTCTGTTTCTATATGATATGGTAAATCTATTAGACACCTACTTATAAACAATGCCGGGCTATACATCCAAGAGTCCTGAGCCCGTATTCATGAAACCATATTCGTGCTCAAGCATGGACTCTTAGCCCAAGTTTCCTCTGGCTCTGACACCAGACTTGGACATTTTGACAGATAGATATCTGGTGTCAGGATCAGAGGAAACTCGGGCTAATGGATTCTGTGCTCAAACCTACTTTCTTGTAACTGTCTTAAAATCATGATTCACGGTTTATAAGTTAAATTTAAACATCGTAAATGGTATTTGGCCCTTATTTTCTCCAAATTTCTTCCAGATCATTGGCAAAATGTATGTTTTTATTAATTTATCACTCGAATAAGAAATTGGGCTCGAGCACAAAATATGAGTTTGAGAATGAGAAAGGTTTCATGAATACAGGTCCCTGGTTTGGTATAACGCTATCCTGTTGTTTGTGCATACATTTACTAAAACCCACGCCTATGACTGATATCATAGCTACATGTATCATCTTTTAATCAAATGATGACAATAACGGAAAATCCAGGGGAAACATTTAATTTTCATCTCAAAGCGAATTTAAACACATAAGCTTTTTTTTCTCATTTTTGAAAATATTTGTTAAAACAATTTTATTGTGTATATCTTTATGGATAGATAACATAAGTAAGTATAATTCACTAAACTAAAAAAAAGAAAGAAATTTAAAGCGAAGGGTCGGATTGTATCGGCATTATATTCCTCCTATATTCAGCTTATTATATAGTCTTTGGCTACAATTGAGAGGAAAAATACACCGGTCACACTAATTATACTCTACATATTATAAGTTGATTATTTGTAGATTGCGAGTAAAAAGTCTCCAGTGCACACTCTGAAGATTGGATATTTATAATTATTTTATTATTAACTAACCACCTGACAATGTCTTGATTGAGTCCCTTTACAAATCATAAAATCAATATACAATAAAGTACTACCAAACAGTTAATTATATGCAGCAGTGCTGCTATTCAGTATAAATCAGCTTTATAAGTTGTTCAACACAAAACACAAACACGTTTGTAACATCTTGTTGACCTACACTACATGTTATAGTTTTTGAAAGTAAAAATCTAGATTTATTTTCAATTACACCCATAATGATGGGTGTCAATGTGTAAATTGTTTATCAAATAAGTTGAAACACTGTGATAAAGTTACGCTGTTTGAAGGAGACTGTGGTCAGCACAAGCCTATCCCCACATACAGATATTGCCTCAGGGTAGGTGATACCGTCCGCTGCCGTTAACAGTTCCCGGACGTTAGTCCCGTCCCCGGACATCTGTACCACGTTGCTGGAGTCTAAACCACAGACATAGACGTTACCTTCCACGTCTACGTCCACTCCATAAGCTCTACTCACTACACCAACCTTCAACACGTCAGAGTGTTTGTTGTCAGCTGACAACTTACCAACAGCCTGACTGCCAGTACTGTCGGTGTAATGGGTGGTGTAGAGTCGTCCATACTTTGAATCATAAGACAAAGCAAATACTGTATCTGTACTCCCATATAGTTTCCGTGTCGTTACTTTTGTACCATCACTGATCACACTGAAAACTTCGGATCCTGAACTCACGACGAATCCGCCATCTCTATACGCTATACCGTAACATGGCATCTCTGTGTTTATTTCAGACGATAGGGTAAGTTTGGAGGGAGTGACTGTCAGTATACGTATACCACCAGGATTGTCTATAGCAGTCGCCACCGTGGAGTTGTCCACCATACACAGATCATAGGGATTTCCACCCATCTTCAGCTCGTCTACAATATCTCCCTCTGTGTTGATCAGCTTGATCTTCTTGTTTCTGTAATCACTCACCACAATTCTGCCGTCGTCAAGGTAAACAACTCCCCGTGCAGCACAATCAGACGTATCGGATGGACATTTGATATTGACCTTTCTTACTTCCTTCACTTCACATTCGGATAAAGGTTTCGCGAATGTCTTTGTACCAGATGGAGAAATTCTCCCCTGCTTTCGGACAACGATTTTCCCAAAATTCAAAACTTTGCCCAGGTTTGTCACATCATGGTCAGTTTTATGCTCAATAGTGATAGTTGAAAGTGATTTCCGCATCTCTCTCACCAAACCCTTACAGGATTCGACCTCCGTCTGACCTCTCTGGTATAGCAGGACTGTTTCCATGTGGTCGTTGCCTTGCATCGCTGTAGTGGACGACTCCAGTGTATTCTGTATAGCAACCTTTAACCGTTCACATTTCTGACTAGATAGCTTCAGGTTTTCTTTCTCCTCTTTGTACGCTCTGACCAAGTCATCTGTTAGTTCTTTTTTCATGTCTTTGATACATATATTTATCCGTTCATGCAGGTCTTCGATGCTTTTCAGTGCCGTGTCCTTGTCGTCAGCAATGTTCTGAAGCTGTAGATAAAAATCCTTTATCAGAGATTCCATATCCTCTGCCCCTTGCTGTAAAGATTTCTTAATTTCCTCTAACCGGGAACTGCTTTCCAGTTTCTCACAGTAATCCTCTGTAGTCGCCACTTCTTCACATTTTCTGTGGCCAACAGTGATACATTTACAACAGCCGATGGTTTTGTGGTCCAAGCAATAGTAATCCATCTTTTCCTTGTGTTTATCACATGTCTTGTCAGATGTTAACTGCTTTAGTAGGAAACTCTTCGACTCTGTTATATCTACGATGTCACAGTTGATGTGAATCATATCATGGAAATCCGTCTTACAGGACTGACAGAATAACGACTGGTTACTTTTACACCAGAACTGAGCAGATGTCGTCATCTTCCCTTTCTTCTGGCAGGGCATGCAGTAATGTGGTTCTGTCGTCCTGTTTTTCAGCTGTATCATCTTGATTGCAACACTGTCAGTTGGAAACTGCGTGGCCCATTTTTCTTTGTCCTCTGATTTGTCCACAGGGTGAGTTAACGTCCTACATACCGGGCAGGTAAAGGAAGTCGCCGTATCGCTCGTCACCGACACATCATTGACGATGTGNTCCAGACATATAGGACAATCGAGCAGGTACGAGTCCGACAGATTGGTTCTGTCTACAGACGAAGGGTCGAGAGAGGCCGGTCGGGTACCACCTTCTGCCATGATACACTTCCTCAAAAACTGTTCGGGTATCTACAAAAATGATAATCAATTTAAGAATTACTAAGATTGAAATTGCGATAAGTATTGCACCTTAGAAGTTAATTCATATTGAGCAGTTATGTCTCATGTATTCATTTACTGTTAAGAAAATGAAGAAATACCTTTCAGGATATAAAACAACATATTGTCCTGGCAGAGACGTATATATTACATATACGTCTCTGGTCCCGGGTTCGAACCCCGGTGTGGCCGTGCATTATACAAAGTATTAGAGGCTGTATTTGACAAATTGTGAGTGTTTATGGTTGTTGGGGGCGTGGTTGAAGTTAGGTGTCAATGATGTTTATATATATTACGTATGGAAATGATAAAATCCGATTTTTTTT
>NW_018407396.1:1229-1999 GCF_002113885.1 Mizuhopecten yessoensis | reverse complement strand
TGCAATTATTGCTTAGATATCCAGGTGAGCGATATAGGCCTTCTGGGCCTCTTGTATTTGGAGATAACATCGTTATATTTGGTGACGGACTACCTATATTATAGCGTAGCTTCATCATACATTGTGCTGTAATTGTGTGGTTGTAGTTTTAAAGTTAGTATGCTTGTCCTTTTAGCGAAAATGGGAGACGGAAAGATGTCAGAAACACTCAAGAAACTTGCCCTGGTCCACACATGCAATAATTTCAAAAAGGAGAAAATAACACCTGACATTGTTGGAAAACAGTCTACATTTGAGCTGGAAATGTTAGGTACGGTGTATATCAAATTCTTCGAACATGATGAAACTTAGAACTTAATGTGTAAAGTATGGTCACTGTCCTCCTGACAAAAACACTAAATGGTGGGGCACCAGCCTACGACATTCCAAAATGTACACTCGAGTATCTTTTAGATAACGTTTTCCCGATATCCGACATATCCAAAACACTGAACGAACAGTTTCCCGTAGGATGTGCATGTGTAATTTGAGTAAAATGTTATTTAGTAACCTTTCGGATGAACTGTCCGATGAAAACATGAACAACATTAATAAAGGTTTCCCTTTTTGTGGTGAAGGTATGATAAAGCAAATGCTGTTTCAGCAAGGTATTAAAGTGCAAAGATGGCGCCTCCGGGATTCCTTGCATTGCATAGACTCGTAAGGAGTTTTGGAACGACGTAAAGGACGGCTCCGTAGACGTGTGTACAACGTTATGGCACCTAATCACT
>NW_018407396.1:0-487 GCF_002113885.1 Mizuhopecten yessoensis | reverse complement strand
GTACAGCAAGCAATGAAATTGTCGCAACAAAAGTTAAAATATCTTAATGTGAACAGATTGTCAGTAGGTTTGATAATGAGCAGTCAAATGTTGTTANAGAATGAAACTAGTAGTACAACATACAAAAAAAGTGAATAGGATGTTGGGTGAGACGATGATCGACTACAAACAAATCACGAACAGTATTCAGCAACAGATTACAGAAACCAGGAAACAAATAAAAGATATCCTAATCAGGAACAGCGACAAAACAAAAGAGTCCGGAAAGGGGAATCACGACGACAAACAGAGAGAGACAGCGGAAAGGGGAATCACAACGACAAACAGGGAGAGACAGCGGGAAGGGGAATCACGACGACAAACAGGGAGAGACAGCGGAAAGGGGAATCACAACGACAAACAGGGAAAGACAGCGGAAAGGGGAATCACGACGACAAACAGTGAGAGACAGTGGAAAGGGGGATCACAACGACAAACAGGGAGAGAC
>NW_018407395.1:1396-2159 GCF_002113885.1 Mizuhopecten yessoensis | reverse complement strand
TAACTTAACGTCATTATCCCCATAGGATTTGTATATTTTTTGTAATTTAGTTTCCTGGTATTAATTGCAAACAAGAGTTGATCACATTAAGCACAGAGCTAGAGAATTATCTGATGCTTCTGTTGTTGATATTAATATGATTGTCTGTTCGATGAATTTCAAGCAATGATGAGTAAATTGGCCAAAGCATTTTTTCACATCAAAATTTCACATTGTGAAAAAATGGTTGTCAAACGAATCACTTGGGGAGGGGGGTGGGGGTAGATCAACATAGAATTGAATGGGAAATAACTAGAAAGATTCAAGGTTAGTCTCTGTATTAGATGTTTTTCCTGTAAAAAAACCCCAAAAAACGTTAAATTGTCGAATCAACAAATGTCTTACAATATGACGTCGACAACGGTGAGTTAATATCGATATTTGCTGTAACAATGAATGTATTACCTGTACTTTCCATACTACCTCGAATCAATTAATTATTTACCATTCACTTATTATCGTGGTTTCCTGCAAGAACATATATGTTGCATGTTGTTAATTTTATGATTTTCTAGATATATATCTGATGTTGAAGACTAAATAAGACAGTAAGGGTTTTGTACCGGACAGGTTTTAATTTGTACTTAGGTTATGTCCTGGTCATCACCAGTCTCCAACTGTGAGATTTCAGTAGAGTTTACATTGGTTAAAGTATGTTCACTCTGTCTAGTAACTGATGTATTCGCCCGGGTTTGACGAGATACAACATGATATATCAGTAGTG
>NW_018407395.1:0-487 GCF_002113885.1 Mizuhopecten yessoensis | reverse complement strand
GTATAAATACTCAAATGTTCGATGTGAAATTATTGTCTGCATAATATGATACGTATAATACTGAGAAAACTGATGTTTCACTCTATAATAGTTCTACGAGAAGACTGAGACTTTCTTTGTAACCCTGACAAGTGTTACAGCAACAGGTGTACTTGGATCTCCAGTGAAAGCCGTGATTACTATCATTTACGACGACCGTACGTATCCTTAAGAAAAATACTCCTTCAAATTATATTTGTATTAGTGTATAAGGTATTATAGTCAAATGATGAACATTCCACTTACAAAATGATAGAAATGTAAAACGAGTGGCATGGCATTTGTTTAAATATTTTATCTTAATGTCTGAAACAATCTAAAGATGTACCATTAATACATATCGGACACTAGCTAATCATTAGGTAGTATGCCGTACAGTAGCTATAGTGATAACATTCCCCATGGCTGTTGAAGTTTAAAATTCTGATGCAAAATCTTTACTTGTACA
>NW_018407394.1:1410285-1480524 GCF_002113885.1 Mizuhopecten yessoensis | reverse complement strand
CCCCGGTTCCAGTGAGAGACAGCGCAGCTGTCTGACGCCACTCGTATAGGCCGCATGTATGTTACCTACGTCAGGGACTGTATACGTCCCTGTCTATATCTACAAAATTTGATGTACAATCGTTGTGGCAGACCCAGGGAAACAACTGCCAGTAACATGGGTGAGTATGTGAAGATAATACAGAGAGTATATAGGTATGTGTACAGCAGATGGCTTACATTTGTAGGTNGTCCCTGTCTATATCTACAAAATTTGATGTACAATCGTTGTGGCAGACCCAGGGAAACAACTGCCAGTAACATGGGTGAGTATGTGAAGATAATACAGAGAGTATATAGGTATGTGTACAGCAGATGGCTTACATTTGTAGGTTAGGTATGACTACGATGTCGCCGGGTAAAAACACAGGTGCTCGGGTTCTGGAATACATGTATGTGACATATAATCGCACCCACTAGATATCGCAGATTTATTAGTATAAGGGGGTCTGATATCTAGTGTGTGCGATTATATATCACATATATTCCAGAACCCGAGCACCTGTGATTTATTAGTATAAGGGGGTGCGATATCTAGTGGGTGCGATTATATATCACATATATTCCAGAACCCGAGCACCTGTGGATAAAAAGTATGCGGCTGCCGCTTTTGAAAAATCTGACAGTCAAACGAAGCTTTTAGTATGTTTGTTCTGAATACAACCTGGACACGACACGTTTATTCTTTTGAGCTTTTTAGATACTGAAATATTTTAGCATATCTGTCATGTTAAGCACGGAATTTATCCATGCAAATGAATTGTGCATCATATGGAAATTCCCAAACAGACCAGATGTTAACTAACCAATCAGATGGCGCCAAACAGAAACACCTTTAATTCTTTCCAACACGTGCTTTTGTTGACATTTGCATGCAACAACTTTCCGGTGTAAAATAGTGAGATCAGTGATTTTTTTTAGCGAGATTTGTTAAAAAAAATCACTGAATTACTTTGTAACTGATGATGAGTCAAAAGACTCACAGTAATAAAAACTTGAACTTGGTACATTGTGGATTTTGGCTTTTGATTCAATGTGCTAGAAATACCAGATATCTTAAGAAGCAGCCGCGATTCTGTATTCGTATCTGTAAAAAACAGTTGAAGTTACAAATGACTGTCATAGGCGGGTACACAATCTACTAATGGCAACAAAAAACAAGCAACATAAAACTGTGGAACAACATTTTATAACAAGTTAGTGTTCAACGAACGATCACTTGAATACACTAAAAGGAATTCCCCACATTGAACCGCACAAACAAAAGCTTCGTAAATAAAAGATTCATATTTTTTTTATAGATTGTTCAATGTGTCAGCTAATTTGTTGTTATTATATTTGTGCAGTCTTATATTGGTTTTGGTTGATGGTAAGTTATTTCTCGTTATTCTGTAAAAAATTGTTGAAATGTGGAAGTTCATTGCATTACAAGGTTTACGTTACAGTATGTCTCCTTCCCTCTTTGGAAGTGGAAAAAAATTGTCGAGGAGATGTGGCTTCATTTGCATACAACATTTTCGTACGTTTGTCAGACTACTAAAAAGACCCGATTCGATCATGAATGAAATGTTTCCCTGATTTTTCAAGTTTGGGTTAATTTTGAGCAAGATAAAAAGTGCATTAAGCAAAACTGCATATTTATGCATGTTTTTTAATCAGTGATTAACTCTAATGTTTTCCGGACGAACTTCCGGTAATTTTTGTGTCAGTTTATCGACGATGGACAAACATCTAATTATCCTTGTGTATTGCCCACCAGGTCATGTAGTAACGAGACACAGCTTGATAAAATATCTGTGTGGAAATATGTAATGCGCGGAAACCTATGACAAGACGATACTAAAAGCTTCTACAATGCTATCATCATCTGAGAACCAATTTCAAGGCTCACAGTGTTTTCCTGTTCTTTGCCCTTTTTTGATGCGTATCTCTCTGTGCATATAACAAGTTTGTTTATGTCATTCTTTTTTTGTTGGTGAAAGTACATGTACACATTCGGATTACCTCTGGTGAGGACATTTATTTAGAAAATAAAGTTAAAACAAGTACATACAGAAAAGTAGCTTTTCTACTATAACATGAACCATTTTTATACAACCGTCAAATTTGACGATAGTATTATGGTATGGTGTTGTCCGTCCGTCTGGCGTAAACTTTGTTTGTCCGGCAATCTCCTCCTACATTTTTTAACCGATCTCTGTGAAACTTGGTACTTAACCACAAAAAGGTCCATGGAAAGTTCTACAACATACAAATTTATTTTCAAAAAGGATTTAAGCTTTAGTGATAATTTAGTCATGCTATGTTGTGTTTTTCTTTGGCAAAGATACAGTTTTTGGATTGTTCTTGGTGTTTTACCCAACCCAAAGGATTAAGTCCTTCTTCCAGCTTGTATTTCTTGTACTCTTCATCTTTATGCTTGATTGCTTCCCGAATAAAATTTCGGGGAGCAAATAGTCGCTACTCTGTCCGTCCATTCGTCTGTCCAGGGCAATAACTTTGGACTTACTGAAGAAAGCCCAATCAAATTTTAAGTGATATAATGTATATGTATATGTACATGAAGCATGGCAAGACAATGTGTAACATGTCACTTTGCCCAAGGTCAAGATCACATTGAGGTCAAAGATTTCATTCCTGAACATAACCTCTGACTCACTGAAGATAATTCAATGAAATTGTAGGAATATATGCAGGATGGCAAAGTGATGTGTCTTGTACCTTATTTAGGTCTGTATGTCCAAGGTCAAGGTCGCAGTTAGGTCAAAGGTTTAATACAATGTCTAAGTGATGTCTTAACTTATTGACATAGATGTATATCTTCATGAAATTAAAGGGATGCATGCAGAATGGCAAGACGGTGTGATGTATACAACTATTGGTTCTTAATTCTTGGTAATTGTCCAGTGTTGTGTACCAATTTGTAATTAATAAAGATGGCCCAACAAAAATTTATGGATACATGTACATGAAGGATGGCAAGTTGTGATATGTGTTGTGTTTAACTATCAGGTTTGTTTGGCTAAGGTCAAGGTCACATTGTGAGGCACGGTAGTCTCGTGACCGAAGGGTTGCGGGTTCGAGTCAGGACAAGGAACTGTGTTGTATCCTTGAGCAAGATACTTTACTCCGCTTGTTTCAGTCTACTCTGCTGTAAATGAGTATGTGGTTGGGCAGTGCTAGAATTGTAGAATGCCAGCTGTGAGTGCCGAAATGGCAGCACCGTCTGTATGCTCCCCAGGGAGTTGAGAAAGATATTGGCTGGTCACAAAGGCCCTATAACCTTGGATAATAATTTGTGAACCGCTTTGAGACGACCTATGAACTAGGTTGTGATAAAGCGGTATATAAGAACCTCAAATTATTATTATGATTATTATTGAGATCAAAGGTCAAATTTGTTGTCCTGGCCATAGCTTCTGACCACCTGAAAATATCTAAATAAAATATTTTTATATGTGTAGGATGGACAGGCGATGCGTTCTATACCACAGTTGGATCTGTGCACCCAAGGTCAAAGCCACGTGTTATATTAGGATCAAAATTTAAATCAATTTTGCCGGTGATGACTTCTGGCTTTCGAAAGAAAACTTTTTTGCAATTTTAGTCATATGTGTATGTAGGATTGAAAGGCATTGTGGCATACCACTTTTTGGTTTTTACACCCAAAGTGAAGGCCACAGTCATGGAGATCAAATGTCGAATTCATTTTCTTTGACAGAACTTCTTGATTGATGAAGGTAGCTTCACATTTCAAAGAAATATGTAGAATGGCAAGGCTTTGTGTTGCATACCATTTTGGGGTCCATGTGTCACAGGTCAATTTCTTATAAGTTCAAAGGTCAGATGTTGAAGATTTAAAAGTAACACATAACCTTTATTCCAGTCTCGGTTTTCGGGGAGCATAATCCATCAATTTTACTGATTTTTTCTTGTTCAAATAAATTTTCTGTAAAGTATGTTTTTCTTTTCTTTTCTTTTATCAAAGCAAGCAATTCATGCTAAAAATAATTTTCTAATGCATATTTACAATTTTTGGCAGTTTTACATGTACTGGGTCTATCTTTTAATACGAAATGAAAATGTTTTAGAATAAACAAATACATGAACATGTAGAACATAAAAATAATACTTAACATACTTATTCTTTGTTTTATAGGAGAACTGTTGTATGGGCAATGTTCCAGCTTCCAGTCCTTGAATTCAGAACAGCTCAACAAAACACCAGACATTGACAATATGGTGGAGGCTGGATTCGAATTCACAGGTACTTTAGCTTATAAATTCTTCAATTATAATTATATATATGATATATATATTTATGCTCATTTACATTACCTGTTATAACTGTATTTCCCCAATAATCATGAACAATTTTTGCAAAAAGGCCATCTTTAATGCAACTAGTTAACTAGAAATGTAAATGTCCTTTTTATTTTAGCTCATCTGGCATGAAGAGCTAGTTGAGCTTATGATATGGTGTGTTGTACGTCGTCTGTCTGTCGCCATCAACTTTTTTTTTGAACGACTTAAGAACTGGAGGACCTAGGGTCATGACTTATTTTCCAGGTCTCAAGGGTCAAATTAATATGTAAAAAACTTTAGCAAACACTTCTTCTGAACAACCAGGAGGCCTAGGGTTATGATACATGGCCAGTAGGTACCGGACATAAAGTGCTATAAACTTTCCTCAAATAAATGACCTTGACCTACATGTACTTCCAAGGTCACAGGGGTCTAATATGTAAAAACATTTAAAAAAAAAACTCCTTCTGAATTACCAAGAGGCCAAGAGTTACGATACTTGGCCAGTAGGTATGTGGCATTTAGTGCTATAAACTGTCATCAAATAATGACCTTGACCTACATTCAAGATCGTAAGGGTTAAATATGTTCCAATTCTTTAAACAACTTCCTGTTGGTAACCAAGAGGCCTAGAACAATGATATTTGGGATAGTGCTGTGAAGTTTCTTCAAACAAGTGACCTTGACATACTTTCAAGGTCACAGCGGCAAATAAAAAAACTTTTAAAACAACTTCTTTTGAATAACCAGCAGACATAGAGTTATGATACTTAACCAATTGGTACCTTGGTATGAAATGCTATCAAGTTTCACCAAATAAATGACCTTGATCTACTTTCAAGATCACAAGGGTCAAATATGTTAAAAACCTTTAAAAAACTGATTGCTCAAATATTCAGGTGAGCTCTTATTTATTTTATGGCCAGATAGGAAATTCACTTGGTTATGTGTTTTTAAACAATTTTTTGAATTTCTTAAGGTAATGGCACTTTCCGTTGTAAGACATGTGATGTTAGCCTGGCTTGCTGGAAGCAGACAGATGATGTCTGGAAGGAGCATGCCCGTTACAGTCCCCAGTGTGCTTATCTTCAACAGAAAAAGGGCCCTGCTTATATTGAAAGTGTCCAAGCAGTATTTACCACTGAGGTATTAAACCTACATACACTGTACATGTAGTATGCATGTATACTGAGTCAGTTTAAGCCTTGTCCAGACCAATGTTTCAAAATTATGTGACCAATTACGATGAAACTTCTGAGAATGACACATAGGGGATAAACGTTACATCAAATGGTCCACGTAAAAATATTTTGATTCAAGATATGGCTACCATGGCCTCTGATTGGTTAAGATATTAAAAACTGAAATGGTGGACATATATAAACGTTATTTATTTTACAATGTTTATGAAACAAGTTACCAGGTATTTTTACTTACAATAATCACTCTTGTTGGCTGGGATGCTAGCGTACAGGGGACTTGATGCAGGAGGAAACCAGAGTACCTGGAAAAAACCCATTTGGTCAGGCAGGTGACCCCATACCTTTTCACATCCGATCGGAGAATCAGACCTTGGTGAAAGTTGAGTGGATTTTCCACTAGGCCATCTGACTATCCGATATGTAATTGTAAATTGGAAGGGAAACATTAATATACACGTGTCCTAAAGTTCTAGTTTTTGTTTTGCAGATATTTACACCTAAGAGTCCACAACATTCGGAGTTGGATGCCAGAGAATTGACGTATAGTAACCCTAATTGGCCTGCACAACATGTGAGAATAGCACAAGAAAAACTGGCTAAAGCCAGCTTTTTTTACACAGGTAAAGCTTTAGGTTGAAAGTAGGGACAGGCTTGTACTTTATATAGATAAATAAAGTCAGAACAGTGAGGCAGGGGTGAAGTTAACACAGGTATACTTCCAAGTTACTCAGGTAGAACAGTGAAGTAGGTGCTAGGGTTGTAGTCATCCTCAATACTCCAGTGGTTATAACAAAAGTGAAGGCTCAGTGTGCTCCACCCTGTTGATGAGACAAGAAGACTAGTTTGATCCTTTGATGTATATCAAAAGAATACCTTGGCCAGGTAATAGTAAAATTGACTGGCTTTGAAGCCGGGTGTCGCTCCTCTGTAATCATCAAAGGACATGTATCAGCCTAACGATTGGTCAGTTTTTTGTCTGAGAGTATTCATATAGCTAGCTGCGTGCCTTCAATTTCGCTATAACATATTCCAGGGGTGCAGAGGGCGAACATGAGTGTAACCCCTGGAGTATTGAGGATGAGTTGTAATTGGCACAGGTAAATACTGTACTCGGGTAGGACAATAATATAAGTACAGTTTATACAGATAAATACTCCGGTAGAACAGGGAAGTACGGTTAGGTTGTTTACACAGGTAAATACTGTACTCGGGTAGAAAAATAATATAAGTACAGGTTATACAGATAAATACTCCGGTAGAACAGGGAAGTACCGTTAGGATGTTTACACAGGTAACTATACTCCGGTAGAACAGGGAAGTACCGTAAGGTTGTTTACACAGGTAACTATACTCCGGTAGAACTGTGGGGCATGTTATAGTTTACACATGTAGATATTCAGTGTGTCTTCTGGTATCACTTTATAGATGCCTGGAGATGAAGTTTTGAGTTTGTTAAATCAGAAACCTTGGTCGATAAAATAGGGAAACTCTCCAAAGGTAAAGAAGCATATGTGAAGGTCATAACACTTCTGATGACACAGCTGTAATTTAGCATAGCAAGTCTAATGGCTTGTTATACACTATGACCCGCACTCAGAATTAAAGTCTTAATAAGGAATTTTTTATGTTAAAAATACTGGTAAAAGTTGTCCAGGTCATTACTTGAAAATATTATAATGCTAAATTCCTGGATTGAGTACAGGTTTTGTGGTGATGTTTTTCAATTTAACCAACAGGAAAGGAAGCCACTGTTAGATGTCACTACTGTGATATCAGCCTTAATTGCTTGGAACCCCATACCGAACCCTGGGCAAACCATGCACTTCTGTCTCCATGCTGCAAGTATCTGATCAAGATGAAAGGCGTAGACTTTGTGGAGAACTTCACAGCAACAAAGGATGTAGGTATCAATTCTCCCACAACCAGTATAGGTTTCATCACACCCAGCTCGTTGGATAAACCTGCAAAGAGTTGGTAAATTAAACATTTTTGGTTACCTACTAGTGGGTAACACCCTGTGCGCACGTTTATTGGTCAGTCTTTCAATTGTAATGTCATGTAACAATTCTGCCACTTGCATGTTTTATAAATCATATTGTGACATCATAATTCATGGTTATTGTGTCTCTGATGGAAAACAGGAAAATGTTTCTAGTTATAAGAGTTAAAAGAGATTCCACAACTTGTGATGGCTGATATCCTAGGCTGTTAATTGAAGGCTCCAGTGTTCTCACTAAATTTTGACAAAGATGGTGGACTGGAAAAGAATAGCCAGTTGAATGTTCACATGTATGATGGTGACCAGTTCATATTCTGAAAATAAAATAGCTGATTTAAAGTTCATGAAAAGCAGGCTTTTTTTTGTCGGCGAGCGGCTTTTAAGGAGAACACTGTTCCCATTAGTTGATTTTCGATTGTAAAATGGCACCTTTTTAACCTCATCTGTTAACAATTTGAAAATTAACTAACCTAAGTTAAATAAACATGATAACAAGCTTGAGGTAGCTCAGTTGGTTAGAGCCACAGTTTAATAATTGAAGGCCTAGGGTTCAAGTCATGGTCTGTTCCATTGCATTTTAATATGCAGGCAAACTTCTGATTTTTTTTTTTGATTATTTCATCTTTATTGTTTTTTTCATTTAAGTTCTTCAGAATATGTTTCTTTTCTGGATTTTTTTTATCAAAGCTATAGTCATAACAGAAAAACTTTTTAATGCATATTTAGAGTTTTAGCAGTGGTACATTTGTACAGGGATTCTAAATTCAGAAATCGTATAGTATTAGTACTTAGTGTTGGGAATTGGAAGCGGAAATCATAATCCATTATTAGAAGACTTCTCATGAACGACTTTCGATTATAATCGGAACATCTAAGTTCTGGTAAATCTATTTGAAATATGTGTAATTATGATGGTATATACCACTTAGAATTGGGATTTGAAGCATAAGTTTGCCGTGTAAAATCAAAGGCTGACTTGGTATATATCCATTTGACAGTCTTTTATGCTTTTACACTATTGGTTTTAACCTACTACTAGAATTTGACTTAAAAGTAAATCTGACAGATATCAACAGAAAACAGCATGCAACATTTAAACCAATTAAGCGATTATGAAATTTATCAATCGGTTAATTGCAACTGGTTATACAATTGATTGATTTTCAATTAGAATCAACACTAAGTATAACAGTGGTAATGTTATCCTACTCACATTATCTTATCAATGTAATATTTGTTTATAGATTGGCCTGCCTGTTTCTCCTGTTTCCCTGGATCCATCTACTCCAGTCCGTATTTTGACCTCCATGGCGTACTCGTACAAGGTCATCACAGAAGCCATTGACCAGTATGCATCTAAAACTGGTCAGTCCAAAAGAGCAAGTTTACTACCATATACACATGTATCGGGATATTTTTTCTGTGGTTATATTTTTTGCATGTTGTGCTAGATTCAAATTTGCTGAATATAAACATGTAAAAATTTAATGACTAAAAAATAACCGCAATTATCTTTAATGTTGTGTCGGAGTACCAGATTACTTGATGAATTGTGTTTACAAGAGCTGGCAAAGTCTTAGCTTGCAGTGATAATTGAGAAGGTTCTATTGATGTAGTGTAGGGTGAATAAGAAAGTGTTTACATGTAAAAATTGGTAATTTATTTAATAGGATTTAATAACATATTATTGGACACAGGCATTGCTGCCTCTATATCCACATCAATATAATTAAGGATTGAATCTTGCTTTGGTCGATTTCATGGGGTGATGAATTGAGTTGGTCTTGAAACAAATTTAATGAACTGCGAAGCAGTTTATTTTGAATTTGTTTCAAGCCCAACTCAATTCCTCACCCCATGAAACCGCCCAAAGCAAAATTCAATCCTTATATTTCAATCAACGTTTTTTTTCAATAATTGGAACTTGTGAAGTCCATTCTGATCGTTTGTCCGAGGTTCTGGAGCTTGTGCAATCTACGTATTGATGTAATGTAAAAAAATATAGTGCGTCATTGAAGGACCATAATACAACATTATGGGATACGTTGATAGTTCAATATAGCCAAATCATGTAGAAACAAAACACAAAACCATATTTGAAATGCCATATTCAATTTTTGATGATGAATTCATCAGATATTAAATTTTCTGATGTGTCATCACAGAAGAATATTATGTCTAGACGTGGTGCAAAGGCTCAGCTGCAAGTCTACAGCAATCATCTTTTTATTAGCTCGAAGTGGAGAGCCGCTATTTAATTTTGAGGTTCTACATCTTCTGGAATGTAAAGTTATTGAATGTCGATTTACACAGGAAACCAGACGTGGCTTGAAAGGACGAAACATTTTATATGACATTTGGCTGTCCGACTGTATTTCATACAAGACTGGACCACATGCATATACCACAGGGGTTCGTTACAAATGTCTGAAATACACATATGCTATACTGATATGGGTCACAGCTACACATACACATACATGATACATTTATACACATATGATATACACAGCACACATAAACATACATGTATATGTTTGTTTATATGTGCTGTGACCCATATCAGTTGTAGCATATGTGTATTTCAGACATTTGTAAAACCTGTGGATCTACGTTTTCGTTTTTCTTGTGTTGCTTCAATAAAAATGTGAAATGTCAAGTGGCATCTTTGTCTAAACATATCAATAGTTATCTCCCATCGCAAAATCATACGAACAGGGCAATGCTTATCTGGCCAAATTCATTGGCAAAGGAAACAGGTTACATTTGGTAGTTGCATCGAGTCCAACTTGAGTAGGATTTGAAATACTTTGAAATACAATTCGGTAAACAAAAACTAAGTCTATATAGAAGATATGCTGTATGATCATGCGTCAAATCAATATAGCTTATGACCATGCTTGGGACTACCTATCTATATAGAAGAAGCTGTATGATTGTACTTCAACTCAATATAGCTTATGACCATGTTTGTGACTGCCTAAATGAGTGAAAACAGGAACATATTTCATCTTAAAAATAGAAGGGACAGTACACCATTTTATCACGACAGCTGCAGGCTAAATATGCTGCCAAGCATGGCACAGCTCAGACAATTAAAAAGTTAAATCCGAAGTCATATTTTTGTGCATTGTCCCAATTCACAAAAAATAGAGCGTTAAAAAAAATACTACAGCTATTTTGGAGATTTTTCACAAAAATGTACTTATGTAAGAATATCCCAATTTACGGTATGATCAATTGAAAAATTGTTTCTAAAAAACATAAAATCCTATAAATACTGTCAAGAATTTTCTCAAAATTTGTATGCCAAGTACGTGTAAAGGCAAATTATGTTAATATTTTTTAAGCTGAATGCCTTTGTTTAAATGTCCCATATATCCATTTTTATGTATTTTTTCACTTCAATCACAGTGCAATACAATTCTATTATTCTAACAATTGTGATAAAGAAAAATTCCACATGTTTCAATTGTTTGTCATACAAAAGTATTAAAACGGGGAAAAAAAAATTGTATGGGAGAACATCTTGGGCTGGCAGAGTGTCCAATGATGTACTTGTAGTCCAGTGCCTAACTACATTCTTTGTTCATAGTGTTATTGTCCCCATGCTATTTGTTTGGAGGAGGTAACATATAATGATACTCATGTATGTCGGTCACAGCTACACATACACCATTGTGTCCCATATGTCTCATCATTGTGTCCCATCTTAATTCATTGTCATTGTGACTGACTTTGTTCTGGATTTTGATCAAACTGACCTAGGTTCTTTTGTCGTCATCTCTGTAAACAAACCTCAGATACGTACAATCGTATTTCCTAAACATTTTAACAATAACATGCATTATCATATAATAGAAATTAAAATACAGGTTATCTCAGGGTATGCTCAACTTTATTTCTTTTTTCATTCAAAAGGAGCTAATGACTTTAGAGTGGGTGACCTGCTGTGTTTGATCTCAAACATTGAAGGAGGTGATGAAGTAGTGGAAGATCAACATGATATGCCTTCGTGTGAGTAGTGAAGACCATTGTAGATAAATAATGCTTAGTGTGTATTTCACCACATCCCAGAAATAATGTAAGAAGAAATATTGTAAAAATATTGTGTCTCTTCATTACATTTCAATATTTTCATACCATATATTAGAAAAATGCACTAGAAACTAGAAAGGTTCCAAGTATGTCAGTCGTTGTACAATAAGTCCAAGTAGATTCTATATGGTATAACATGGCCATATCATGTAAAAAATATACTGAGCAAAGTTATTTTCTGATATATATATATGTACCCATGCACTGATTTCTTTGGCCTGGATTTACAGCCAAATACAGACAGATTCCCCTGGCTAAAAAGTGCTTTATTTTCCCAAAATAAAAATAATAATCAGAAAGATAACATTATCTGCCCAAATTCATCAAAAATAATGCTGTAGGAAAGTTTAGGTTGAAAAATCACTGCTAGGGCAAATACATGTATTTATGTGATCTAACCAGAGCAAAGAGTCGCATCTGAATTTGTAAGGAATGCATGTATAACACTATGAATAATTACCTGGACCTAAGATAAAAAAGGTAGACATTACCGATGTTAACACAGCTCATTCGCTTTGATCACATAGAACAACAATAAGGGATGAGTTATTGGAAATAAATTAATGTGACCTTACAGACTTGCTTGTTTACGAATATTTTCAGGCTTATATAGTATACATGCATGTACCAATAATTTGGCTACCCTAGTCTATTTTTTGAAAGTTTAGATAAGTTACTGCATTTTTCTTTGGAAATTCTAAGATAGGTAAAATGCTGATTTAATGTCCACAGATGGTGAAGTGGAAGAAATGAATCAAGGACTGCTGTGTAGAATTTGTGTGGAGCAGCCTGTCACCACTTTATTACTGCCCTGTTTTCACCTGTACGTCTGTAAGGAGTGTGCTGATGGGATAGCGATCTGTCCTGACTGTAATCGGGAAACTACACCTGTCAGCTCTCCTGTACATGTTCTGGGTAGGAGTTCCTGATGTGTTTAAACACTTAAATCATCAATGGGTACTCCCGTCCAACATACCATTCTAGTCAAATTAAGTCTCTTGAAGTGAAGTGAGAGAGGAATTGAAATGATCATGCCCCTATCACTTATTAGGGGGGCATTAAGGTAAAGGGTACCACTGTGTTAGTTATAATTGCACAGAAGCGTTCCCCTCAAGAGTTTTCAGCTCATGCCATGGCACAGCGTCCGTCAATGTTTGTTTAAACGACTTCTTCTGAAGATCTGAAAGACCTAGAGTCATGATATTCGGCCAGTAGCATCCTATGATAGACACCAACAAAGTTTGAGAATGAAAATGACCTTGACCTTCTTTAAAGGTCACAGGGGTCAAATACCGGTAGTCTAAACTTTCAAACAACTTCTTTTGAAAAAACGAAAGGCCAAGAGTCTGTGATATTTGGCCAGTAGCATAGTTTTATGGAGTTCGACAAAGTTTGCAAATGAAAATGTCCTTGACCTACTTTCAAGGTCACAAGGGTGAAATAGGTCTAAACCTTCAAACGACTTTTTCTGAAGATCTGATTGCCCTAAAGTCATGATATTTGTCGAGCAGCATCCTATGATTTAACCCGATGAAGTTTGCGAATGAAATTGACATAGACCTATACTTTCAAAGTCATTTGTGCATCATGAGACACTTTCCTTATATGAACTTAGCTGTTGCTAAAACAATAAACAAATAACAACAAACAAAAAACTTCAACACAATTCTGAATCCAAAACATATCAAGTCCTGCTCCCCCCCCCCCCCCCCCCCCCCCAGCATCCTCTGTTTGAGTTCAACAACATTTGCACAGGAATATGCCCTTGCCCTACGTATACTTTCAAAGACACAGGGATCAAATAACAGTAAACCTTCAACCACATCTGAATATCCAATCAGCCAAATTTTACAAAACATTTTTTGATAATTTATCTGACACAGCTAATAGGGTAATAATAACAATCTATCCAACCAATTACATTAAAAACAAAACCGCAGTAAAAACCGTTCATAACCAAAAAATCTGTAAGTCCCAAGGATATACCCAGGGAGGCTATACCAGGGTGGACTGCTACTCTTTATTTATGTTTGTTTGTTCGGTTTTACTCTATCTACTTGTATACTCATAAGTACATAATATTCCCTCCCCCCATTTTTATACGACCGTCAAATTTGACGTTAGAATTATGGTATGGGGTCTTCCGTCCGTCCTAAACTTTTGTTTGTCCGGCAATCTCCTGACACTTTTTACCGATCTCTTTGAAACTTGGTATACTTTATAATCATGATATGAAGTTGTGTCTCCCTTAAAAGAATTTTAATTAGACGATATCTGCAAAAGTTATTGCCCTTTGTTCATTTCAGTATTTAATTTTTGTCCGGCAATCTCCTCCTACATTTTTCAACGGATCTCTTTGAAACTTGGTATACAATATATTCATGATATGAAGTTGTGTCTCCCTTAAAAGAATTTTGATTAGACGATTTCTGCAAAAGTTATTGCCCTTTGTTCATTTCAGTATTTAATTTTTGTCCGGCAATCTCCTCCTACATTTTTCAACAGATCTCTTTGAAACTTGGTTTACATTATATGAAGTTGTGTCTCCCTTAAAGGAAATTTTGATTCGACAATTTTTGCAAAAGATTTCGCCCTTTGTTCATTTCAGTATTTGATTTTTGTCCGGCAATCTCCTCCTACATTTTTACCGATCTCTTTGAAACTTGGTATACATTATAATCATGATATGAAGTTGTGTCTACCTTAAAAGAATTTTGATTCGACAATTTTTGTAAAAATTATTGCCCTTTGTTCATTTCAGCAAAATTCGACGATTTTTGCAAAAGTTATTGCCCTTTGTTCATTTCAGTATTTAATTTTTGTCTGGCAATCTCCTCCCACATTTTGCAACGGATCTCTTTGAAACTTGGTATACATTATATTCATGATATGAAGTTGTGTCTCCCTTAAAAGAATTTTGATTCAACGATTTTTGTAAAAGTTGACAGGTGATGACTATAATGTTCCAGTTTTTGACCCAATCATTACTGGTGCCATTCCCTCAACACTGTTTTAAATGGGGTCCAATATTGCAGTTCTGCAAAAACAAATGTGTAGGTTACAGCAGGATCTCTGTACAACAGCTAAATGTTGTAACTAAGTGTTGGAAACTAATGTTCAGACATGACTATAGCTTTGTTAAATCATTTCTGAAAAGAAAATCATACCCTGCAGGACTTTTTAACCTATCCTCATTAGAGGTTGGGCTATTCAAATCACCCTGCGTCCGTGGTCTGTGGTCCGTCTGTCATTCAGTCCGTCCTTAAACAATTCTTGTTAGCACTTTTTCTCAGAAAGAACTAGAGGGATATTTTTCAAACTTAACATGAAGGTTTCACATGGTTCCTAGTTATGTATATTAAACGAAAAAACCCACCTGGTTTACGACAGACGCCTTTTTGAATTGTTAGAGTTAAAGCTTGTTAGTGCTATTTCTCAGAAAGTACGTTGTATACTGGAGGGATCTTTCTCAAATTTCACAAGAAGGTTTCCAATGATCCTTAGTTATGCACATCAAATTTTGATACTGATTGGAAAAATCAAGATGGCTGATAGGTGCCATCTTGAATTTATTCAGTAAAAGTTTATGAGCACTTTTTCTCAGAAATTACCTGATGGATCTTTCTCATATTTCACATGAAGGCTCCCTGAGGTGGCTTGTTATGCATATCGAATTGTGACACTGATGGGATAAACAAAATGGCTTACAGGCAGCCATCTTGGATTTGGACAATGAAGGTTTGTTATCACTATGTATCAAATGTACAGTCCTCTTGGTCTATACTTGTGTATGTTTACTTTTAAGACTGATTTGATAAGGAAAATGGCTGACATGTGGCCATTTTGGATTTTGACAGTATATTTGTTATTGCTTTCCCCTTGGTCTTNGCAGTGGGACAGAGATCCTGAAACAGGTTTTTTTGTTACTGATAAATTTCATTAAAATGAAGTGATGAAAATTATTACAATAGATCTTTCAGTATTTGTACTATGGCATCATGATTCCTGGCAGTCAAACTGTGATGCAGAGAAGTCAAGATGGAAATATATGATTTCCTTTCCCTTCCCACCCCCCCAATTTTGAACTTGAAATTTTATGCTAAAATCATCTAGGCTTAAATTCCATTGTAAGTTTGAAGTTTAGTAAAATACACATTCAATATTTCTTCTGGAAGCTTGAATGGTGATAGTTTATCTAGAAATTTATGAGGAGGGCAAACCTTGTTTTATGGAAATAGAAACGGATCATTTTTTTTCAAATGAACTTTGCTTTACTTGTTTTTGATAAAAATGTTGGTGGAAATATTATCTTAACGTTAAATGGATGGGTATTGCAAGCAATTTTTATAATGCAATACTTAACTTTTATATCATTGTATGGCTATTGTATTCCTAGAAATACAGTACATATATAATGATGTTATATACAGAAAACATGACAAGCTTGAAAGGGTAATTAAGATTATGTAATATAGTTTAGGAAGTCATCAAACCAAGGAAAATGAATATGAATAATAAAGATTAAGTCTTGGTGTTATGTCTGTAAAACTGTTTCATTATGGTGCTTGAATCCTGAGGCAATAAGATGAAAAAAATGCAACATATTGCCATTTCAAAATCATTGTAATCATATATTGCTAGACAAATATTGCAATATTACTTCCAATCAGTTTGAATATAAATGAATATTTCTGCTGGGATGATGATATTTGTCAGTGTTTCTGAGGGGCTAATATTGAATGGAAGTCTAATATTGACTGTTCACCATTTTTAGTCTTGATTATTCTTTCAATATTCTTTGAAGATGCCAATAATTATGCTGTTCTCCAATAGCTTTTGTTCAAAAGCAGTCTTTTGAAAAGAAAATTCAGAAAAAATAACGGAATTAAATTAATTATGATTAATCTTTACCTTATACAAAAATTTCTCAAATAAACCATGACATATATATTTAAAATGTTTCAAAGGTGTTAAATTGATTCTCAGAAAACCTTTTTATTTACCCAAATGATAAACCCAATAGTCTAGGGCGATATATACCTGTTCATCATCAGGGGAAGTAACTTGTACTGCTGTCCTATGCAAATGTGGATAATATACTTGCATGTACTACTTACAAACGATCTGAATTTGCGGCTGCATGAAAATCCCGGTTGTAAGTGAGAAACAGAATGAACAGTTGCATAATTATGAGTGGAAAAATAACATATCATTAATCAAAATCATTTCTAATTTTGCAGAAAATTAAAATCTGTCTTTATTATTATTTATTGTAAAGTGTTTTCTTATACTAGTGTTGCTAAAATATTTATTCTACCTTCTGGTATGATCAATAAACTTTGGAGTTCTTCCCCTTTACTTGACATGGGGACAGATGCTACATGATTTATTTTATTAATATAGTCTTCCAATTCTAAAATTTTTGAATAAATTATTTTAACGCTAACTGGAGCAAATAATTTGTAAATGCAGATAAATTATGTCATCCCATATTTTCACTCTTTGAAGTTTTACAATTGGTTTAAAACAAGAATATTTTCATCATCTTGAGATATTGACAAGCTGGAGAGAATCAACCATTCTTTTGCAAAACAATTTTTGATTCTATGAGAATCATCAAAATCTACCTGTACCCATATATAAGAAGGGTGGTAATACCTGAAGTTGGTCGAGTCAGCTTGTAATAGGTTCTTGTGTCTGCATATGTATAAAAAAAAATGATACTTGATGAATTCCAGATACAAAATAACACATTTTGAATCATAAGTGTGTATGTATATATATATATATTTTAATGTGTATTAAGTAATTTAACCCCTATACTTATATATGATTCATAAATCCCCAAAACATGAAGTGATATTTTATCTATATTTTCTGCTATCAAAGAAAGCTTTACAATTTCTGAAGTATGCATTTGTGCAATAAATTTTTTCTTGTTAGTAATTTTACCGGTGAATTGATTAAAACAAAAAGTTCAGTAGAGCACAGGGTATTTATCCTAAGTCATGGTGATCTTGTGAATGCGCTGTAGTCTAGTAGTAGGACGCCAGGTTCCTTACTGAAGGGTCAAGGGTTCAAATCCATCATTGCACTGTGTTGTATCCTTGAACAAGATACTTTACTCCACTTGTTCCAGTCTACTCAGCTGTAAATGAGTACGTAGTTAAGCAGTGCTAGAATTGTTGAATGCTTGCTGTGAGCGCCGAAAAGGCAGCACCGGCTGCATGCTCACCAGGGAATTGAGATTATATTTTGGCTGGTTGCAAAGGCCCAATAACCATGCAGGGATAATAGTTCGTGAACTGCTTTGAGAACCAAGGTTGTGACAAAGATTATATCTTTTCCTGAAAGCAATACCCCATGCTCTACTGAACTAGTGTTTACCATCAGAATAATTTAATACTTATATTTATAGTCTTCGCTTAAAGTGTTTGTGTCTGAATGTGTTGTGTGAAAATCTTGAGTGTGATACAAAACTTAAAAATTCTGTTTTGTTTGTCAGATCAAATCGATGATCAGCCAGTTTTTTGTATGTTTTACAGCATGTTAATGTATTATGTTTATGTAACAGGAAAGAGAATAGAGTGCTTCCACCAGGGATCAAACCCTCGATCTCCATGTTCTTAGTCGGACGCTCTACTACTGAGCTAAAGGGAAATTCCCTCTAGCTCAAGGCTAGAAGACAACCGTAATCCTATGTACATTTAAAACCTGCCACACTTATCATAGGTAACAAAATAATTCTGTCAAAAATGTATTTTTTTGTCATAAAATCAATAGTCTATTATTGGTCAAATTATTTCCAGAAAATGATCTTTTAATTAATTTAATTATACGTGTTGTTCTCAGATCCATCAATTGTAATAATATAAAAACAAACCGACAAAAGACTATTTATGATTTGTAATGGGATGTGTCTCCAGTGCAGCGCTACAGATGTTATGTACTGTCTTGCAAGTGTAACTTAACTTGATGGAAGCATTAAATTGAGTAGGAAAGGAGGATGATGCTCAGTTTACCACAGACTGTAGATATCTTAAAGTAAGACTTTGTGGCATGATTGCACATTACAAACCTAGCGTGCAATAAGATCTTTCCTTTCAGTCTCAATTTGCGCTAGGTTTGTAATGTGCAATCATGCCACAAAGTCTTACTTTAAAATATCTACAGTAAGACAAAATGGCCTACATATTTACAACTAACAGATGATATGATACATTGCAAAGGTGCTCTTATATAAAATACCTGGCATTGCTTAGTTAGATTAATAATTTGAACCAGATTTTAAACTATAAAAAAGGTAGATAATGGTAATAAGAAATTCTTAGTTGAGACTATATATTTTATAGTTCTGTTTTAAACGTAGATCTAAAGAAGGTGACAGAATCATGTATCCTGCTCCCTCTCAAATAGAAAATTGCTTTGAAATTGTATTTTGTTTCTATTAATATTTCCAGTACTGTTGTTTACCTGTCCAACCCACCCTTGTCCTCAAACCTGATAATTTCTCGCCCCATAGTTCCAAATTATACATTCCCATAGTGCTTATAGATTTTTAACTAACTGCATTTATACCTATTTATACTCCCTCCGAAACTATTTTTATCTCCTAAATGTCCAGATGAAAATAAATTTGATATTCCATATTTTGTAAACAGAAGATGTTAAGTTTCTCCAATTTGATGTTATAGTGGTGAAACATTGTTAGAGATATATAAGTGTTATTTTTCTTCAGTACAGATTTTATATCCTCAAGCTGTTTTAATCCCCATCATTGATGTTATTTTACACTATGCACACAAGTTGCTTTTAAGGATTCTGTACATCTATGAAAAATATTACTATGCATACGCATTGGAAATTTATTTTTCAGCAAGACAATAGGTTTGATGAATCATTTGTGAAAAGAAAACCATACTTTGCAGATTTTTTATGAAGAAATATTAAAGATAAAAAAACAAACATTTGACCTATCATTTTGGTGGTTCTCTTGTCCCCTAAGGTACCCCAAAAATGTTACAGTACATGTAGTAGATGTACCTTGGCAAAGTCCCATTTTAGTTCAATTTAAAACAAAATTAAGTGGATATTACTGTTTGTTGAAAAACTGCTGTGGAACTCGAGTGTTTTGCCAGTAGTGGGCCAGGGATCATAAGACATATGTCTGAAATTGTCATTTTCTCTCAAAAAGTTTATAAATAAATATTTTTGAACTATTATGAACATTGACACTTTAGCACATTACCAATTCTAATTTATTACTTGCTCAGTCTCCACAAATTCATCTTTTTTTAACCCTCCTCTACTTTTCTTCAAAAGGGTAAATATATTTTGATACAGTGTTTAAAATTAAAAATCAAATTTATCACAATTTACCAAAGAACTACTTGTTAAATTATTCATTTTCTGATACGGGTATAGGAGAGTTTTTTTAAATTGTATGTTGGAGAAAAAAACTCATAGCACAGAGTGAAATATAAAATATTGTTTTATCTGTGGATGATATCTCAGTTTTATATACAATGTATGTTATACGCATGGTTGTTGAATGTTCTGTTTGACTGTAGTAAAATGGCTGTGACAAATATCATTGATATATGTTTTGATGTTGTTTTCTGTGATTTTGTCTGTTGGTGTTCATTTTTGCAATCGACCATAATTATCATTTCGTTACAACAGATAAATGTACGGTCGTGTTTGTTTTGCCTGTAAAATACGTACTTCTCCCCCATTATAAAACCAAAGGGGAAGAACATGTGACATGTCCCTTTTTGAAGTTCATGGTAATTATGTGTTTTATACAAGGGCGATGTAATTAAACAATTGATTATTTTAAACATCGAATATGTGAAGCAATTTTCTCATTTTTATGTCTATCTAACTTATTTGGTAAACTTGTAGTAAGCTTCCATTTATTTTGTGTATGAAAATGCTAAAAATGTTCACAATAGAAAGGGATAACGTACGATACAGTGAAATAAAATGTAAAACTGATTCAAGTTTTGTCTGTTTTTTAATCTGTTGGCAGTGTCATGGTTCATATTATACAGATGTTGACATAAATCTTGTTTAAATTTTTCAGCTTGATTTACAAGCTTTGTTTGTTCGAAACACATAAGTCGCCTCTAACGATCAAGCAGCGAGATACAGCAGGCCTAATCTTTCCTTGAACCTGCACGGGTTGCATGTTGTAAGGGATTTCTAATGTGGGAAACTCTATGATACGACACGAAAGCGACAAAATCATATCTGCTGCACCCATTGCAACATTTCAGATATTATATTTGGTTTCTCGAGCGTCACCCCGGCAGGTGGGGGATCGGGAAAAGAATACACCTGCTGTTACCCACTGCCTGTATCGTAGGAGGCAACTAATGTGGGAATCCCCTGCAGAATTGCCCAGGTGAGGAAGGCAATGGGTTCTGTCCCCCAGGCCGGGACATAACAAAGTACTTAAACATGGTAGTTGTTATTCTCTGCTTATCGTTCAGCATTTAGGGGAATGGCAACAACTTGTTTACCCGTTGTCAGTATAATGTGATCGGGCGGCATGCGGTGTTGGGTGCCTCTGGCATGGTATTTCAGTGAGATACCACTATAAAGTCGGCATCGGATCCGCGCTATCACAAGGAGGCAAGCACACCAACATACCATGTCATACACACACAAGCATGCATGCACTACACACATGGAGACATGTCCTTATTGACCTTAGCGGTTAATAGGACGTTAAACAAAATTAAAACAAACTAAACCAAACTTTCCCGAGCGCATTGCTTGGCAAAACTTTACTTTTGCCAGTTTGAGCCTATAGTGTTAAACGTTCGCACAAGTCTGAAAGGGAATGGTTCGTCCCAAGGCCGGCACATACTGAAGTCCCTTAAATAGTACTTACTATTCCTTGCTTATATTTTAGCATTTAAAGTAATGAACTGGTTAACCTGTTGTCAGTAGAATGGAACTGGGTTTATCATCTTATTAAGCAATAAGGCCATTAAAGGACGTTTCTCCGTACGTGTATTGTTTACATATGTTCTTGAGGCGGTATGTTGGTTTATTTTGCCACCTTGTGATAAGGCGGGTTTGATGTGAACATTGCCATCCCACTGTTTAATTTTTTGTTTCTTGTGTTACTTTATAACCCATAGATAACTTAATTCATTTTGTGCCAAACAACGCTACGATAGACGTTCACAATGGTTGGTTGTATAGGGTTTAGCGTCCTAACAACAGCTAAGGTCATTTAAGGACGTGTCTCAATGTGTGTTGTGTACTTTGTATACATGTGTGTATGTGTGCTTGTGACAGAGTATGTTGGTGTCGTTGCCTCCTTGTGGTAACGCGGGTCTGCTGTCGACTTTTTAGTGTTATCTCACTGAAATACCTTGCCGAAATGCTAAAGCAGGGATTAACAACTTCCCATGTTAAGGACTTGGGTAATTGTATGTCCCGGCATGCAGACAGAGCCCATTGCCTTCCTCTCCTGGGCGAATGTTCAACATCAAAGCCAAAAGTGAGGTATTACCAAGGAAGGCGCTAGGAAACGAAAGGTAGATCCCAAAAACATATTGCAATGGGCGCAGCAGATTTATTTTTGTCGCGTTTGTGTCCCCAAACAGGGGGCACAAAAGAACAGCCCGAATTCTGCAGGGGCTTCCCACATCAGTCGCATCTTACGATACCTGCAGTGGGTACCAGCTTGAGCAGGTGTATTCTTTTCTCGATCCCCGACTTGCAGGGGTGTCACAAATAAGAATACATAAAACTTGAACTAAATGGTTAAAATGTTTAAAAGATAAAAAATAAAAAATAAATTTTGGCATTACAATAAGAATGGATTAAGCTTTAGCATTATCGAGATTATCATTTTATGGTTTAATTGTAAAAGCGCCACGTTAGAAGAACATGAGAAACGTGCTGAAGGTAACAGAGCATGGTACAGATCTAGACTGTTCTATACATTGTAGGTAAATTAAAGCCTGCAATCACAAAATATGCAAATGTGTTGCAGCTGCTCTCCTACAAAATGGTTAAAATTTGAATATAATATGAGATTGGTATCAACCAATCAAAGTGCACGGTGATGATATAGAAATATATATTTGTAAGTTGTATAGCTACAAATGGGACCACGTCAAAATCGATGCTTTTGATTATCGCCAGTACAGATTAAGTAAACGCAGCTAACCATAGGCTCAGTAAAGTGTTTCCGTGCGTTGGTCACAGATGATGTCAAATAAACACATAATAGATTGAGGTGGTTACATAGATAATTCGCGGATAGTATTTGTCATCTCAAGATTGCGAAGCGACAGAAAAGTTGTTTTTATTAAACTGTAGTTTTTCATTGTGGATTTATGTCTTTTCCTAGCCTTTCAATGTTGTTGACTACTAGTTCCATGTCCTCCTCTGTGATGTCCAGATTTGAGAGTACCACGCGGAAGAAATTGACGTAGTCCCCAAGGGGCTGGTAGCCCACCATCATCGTCCCCTCCAGCATCATTCGCTCCTTGATAGCCGGGGCCACCTAAACATGAATTGAATCAGTCTACTAAAGATACGCCATCAATATACACGTAATTGTTTCTCTGTATTTAAAATCTGCAATCTATTGTTTTGTTTACAAAGTGTTTTTGGTTCAAAGGTTGTATTTGAATTGTTTTTGTTTTGTTTCCGGCCAATCGACGTTTTTAGTTGCTAAGGGCCAAAAATCGTTGTGTAGCGGTATAACGTGAACATAACTATCAAACGAAATTTTACTAAGTGGTTCATTATTATTTGTCTAGCTTATTCAATGTTTTTGTTTAACGTTGTTTCACGGCCCATCAGTGATTCGAGTGACTTAGGCCAAAACAACCACTAAAATAGACAAAATTCAAGGAATAACTCGAACTAAAATTAAAGGTAAACAAATGTAAAAAACCGCCCCAAAAAACCTTAACAACTTAATAGATGTCAGTAAAGTGATAGTTCAGGTGGCAAAATGCTTATTTCTATTGATGAATTATCTAGATTCGAATCTTTAATCACGAAATATTTGACTGTAAATGGTTGATAAAAAGCATGGCAATAAGGTGAGCGTCCTATCGTAAAATGTGAATTAGTTAGTAGTTCAACAGCTCAGCAACGGTAACGTCGTGTCGGGTCTAACAACAATAATAAAGACACGGATTCAACTAACTTCCCTAAAGGAAACTAAGAGGTTACATCCGCATACATAAGAAAGAGATAAATGGTCAGATACTTATATAAGAAGGTTTTTAGAATTTTTGATTCTATTGTATAGACCAATTTTACGAAGATTTTCAAATTTGATCTTCCATAATATTTTTTTTATATAATTATGACATGATCCATTTCGGCACATTCGATCAATATTTAAGGCACGAGGAAAGAGAAGGGAAGCGAGAAAAGAACAGATATAATTCCCATGTGTTCCAAAGGAGGTCCACGGATATCTTTCGATTTCTTCAAAGTCCCTTATACATACAAGTGATCTATATCTGTTCTTATCTTACTATCTTACTCTTCGTCTTTGGCGGAGTTCACCTCGGCACCCATCTTCGTTTTACCTCAGACGTTGCGAGGAGGACGTAACAACCCGAAAACAAACCTACGAAGTAATGATAGTCACCTGCGATAAACGCCTTTTCCAGCCATCGTTTTCCTCTTCGTTGCGCATGCTCAGTGGAACGTACCAAAAACATATATTGGTGAATTCAGGCTGAAAAGAAATATCTATTTCAATGATGCTGCGAATGAAAAGAGTAGCTGTATATATATGGTAGGGGAAATGATCATAGAGGTTTTTATTGCTGTAGCACGTGTACAATGTAACAAGTGTTGTAATAACACTTTCCAGTTTTGAGGTCTAGGCAAGTGACCGTTGGGTAATATATGTAATTTTATAACTTGTTCTCCATATTTTATTAACTGCTGTTTTTATTTTTTTAAATTATAAATAGCACGTTTTAATTGTAACGCGGACCGTTATAAAAAATTTCTCCATCAATCAGTCAGTCACAAAAAGTGCACTAGAAAGAATTTGCAATGCAATCATGCATTTACATGCTCAGTTTGAGCAAAATCAAACAGAGAAGTACCGAACGTTGGCATCACATTGGGTTACAAGGGTGCAAATCAGGTCACGGCATCACATATAAACTTGTCTACAAACGCCCATGTTATTTGTTTTTGGGGACATCAATGTATATGGGGGCATGGTAGTCTAGTAGTAGAACGCCGGGCTCGTGACCGAAGAATTGCAGATTCGAGTCACGGCACGGCACGGCACTGTGTTGTATCTTTGAGCAAGATACTTTACTCCACTTGTTCCAGTCTACTCAGCTGTAAATGAGTACGTGGTTGGGCAGTGCTAGAATTGAGAAATCTCCGGCTCCCCAGGGAGTTGAGAAAGATATTAGCTGGTTGCAAAGGCCCTATAACCACGGATACTAATTTGTGAACCACTTTGAGACGACCTACGTAAGAACCTCGAATTATTATTATTATTATATGCTATGCGTCGTTGCGTGCTCAAAAAGAAGTATTGGTTATCTCATTGCTAAGCCTGGCTGTACCTGAAGGAGAAGACGGAATCCCTCTCTGCTGTTAATGATTTTGCTGAGATACCTGCCAATGATATAAAACACGTCAGGACACATTAAAAACAGTTCATATCCATAGCAGACTCACCGCAACACCAGAATATTTAAATGTCTTTAAATCAATCCTGTAATCACTTATCGATGACCATGACAATGTACAAATTCAACGATTATGATCAAAGGTTAGCTATAACACTTCCGATATTTTGTCGATTTCTTAAAGTTCAAAGTTTTGAATGATATTATATGAAGTACAGTGACACGGAAACAAGAAACTTTTGTTGTTAATCTCCTTCCTCCTATTTGGGGTAGAGCTGCAATATATCTGTTTAGAAAATGTTAATATTAAACTGCATAGCCATATCAGGTCACATGGCGTTCAATTTATTCAACTGTTGATTTTTTTGCATCAACAACGTATTCACTTCTACTGAACATGCTACTTTCATACTGACCTGGCACAATCCATGGCATTGTTAATGGCACTCTCCAAGCGGTTATCTCCCTTTGACTTCCACATGACCCAGAGTTTCAGAACATCTACCTTGCGGCCACATTGGATAGACTTGTCACCTGTGTCGTATGACACGTCGTAAAACTTGTCCTGCTGGAACAAATACTCTGCCCTAGCGGAATGACTCTCTGTCAGCAGGTCCTGTGTGGAGAACAATTCAGAAATTGTTATTACAATGTAAATTAATCACGTGTAAAAGATGCCACATTGATTCCATTGTTTTTTTGCAACCATTACGAACCGCCATGCCATTTTCAATTATGATGTGTGTTGTGGTTTGAACATTACATGTTATTTAGCATATATATGTGGGACCGCACAACGCACCAAAAATAGCGTGCGCACACCGTGCATACATCGTTCACACACCGTCTGCACAACGTTCACACACATGGTGCGCACAACTGTGCGATTTAGCAATCGTTCGCCCCGTTGTGCGCTAAATCTCTCCACACAACTGTGCGATTTGGTATCATTTGTAGATCAAAATTACGGAATGACAAAAATACGGAAGGCTCGTATGCGATCACGTACACTGTGTATATATCTGTAATTTCTCATTACAATAAACAAGATTATACAATTTCACAATGCATGTTACCACGGAATTAGATTATCTAAGTCCGTGATGTTCACAGTATAACAGTGACCGTTAGGCTGTCAAGAATGGGTTTGGCTCCAAGGTAATAGAACAGGTAAATAACAATTTTATAAGTGTCCGGAGTTTTACATGACCAGTGCCTGACACACAGGGCTGATATGCGATACAGTTTGACCGTAATGAATAGTATTTGTTATTTGCATTCGTTTGCCTATAGCTCCCCTTCACCTGGATTTTCACATCCGGCCTTACCCGAGTTACGTAAGTGCCCCAGGCGGGGAGAAAACTACGGTCCAGGTACATGTACAAAGTGGTTATGTTTACCTGTATACGGGATTGTGTTGTAAATTTACATGTGTCGATTAAGTTTGTTTAAAAACACAATTTCTAAATATAAGAATGTATAGACAGAAAGATAAGTTTATAGATGTTGCTAGAATATAGAAACATACGTATACATCAAGTTTATATGTTTAAACACGAAACCGTATAAATTGTTAAGGCATTATATACTTACTCAATTTACACCAACCACGATTGTTATCGCACAACGTCCGTCCATCGTACGCACAGATGTGCGCAAGCAATGATCGTCCAGCTTTTTATCGTTCGCCCATCGTGCACACACCGTTCACACACCGTGCACACATCGTGCGCACACCGCACATCGTGTAACGTTGTGCGATCCCACAACTGTACTTACTTGACAAACCCAATTAGTTAATGTTATACCTTCTCACCAGTTTTATGAATGTTACTTTATAAACAAGAATTGTTTATATATTTTTCATATTTCAATATTCTTATCCAATGGGTCTTCTTAGAACGAAAAAGAACAAAATATATCTTCTCGATTTGAATAAAAATATAGTATTCATATAAATAAATGTTTCAATTAAGCAAAATAAATATATTTTTGTTAATTCATAAAACACGTGGCAGTTTGACTTTACCAATAATTCTTATCAAAAGATATTCTTCAAAATTCATTTATTTTGTTTTAATCTATTTCAGTCGTATGACTGTTGTTTTGTTTTATTTTCTCAGGAAACTTTGCTTGATTTTCTCATGAAACTTTGCTATATATTCTTTGCTTTGGTTATAAGTTGCTAAGGATATGATCATTTGAGTTATTTACCTTATGTTTGGTGAGGAACAAAGAACATTGGTTGAGAGCGCCCATCATCTTGTGGGGGTTCCATGTGAAAGAATCCGCTCTGGAAGTCAGTCAAATATTTATCAATATTTCCAGAACATATGAATAATGAAGACTTTACAGGTAAGTTTCAATAAGAGCTCGGCATGGATCTCTAATTAATTCATTTTTCTCATAATATTTCCAAAACTATCCCCCCTCCGAAACACACAAGTTTGTTACTTCATTTTTGATCAAACCTAAGCTATTCCTAGCTTATTTTACCTATTGCGTTTCGAAATTTATCAGGAAAACGGCTAACTTCCAAAAATGGTTTAAAGCAAATCCGCATGACGGCGCAGCTGAACTTATTACTCCTTTTGTTTTGGTTTGATTTGATTTTGTTTACCAGCCAAGGTCATTTAAGGATGTTTGTACGCGTGAATATTTTATTTGTCTGACGCTGCTCATTAATGCGCGAACCACGATTCAATATATGATTTTTTATCTCTAAATCTAATATTTTTTGATGTTTATAAACATTCAAATTACGCATTTTAAAAGAATGAATCGTTTTGAGATACATAGCGTCAGTTGACTCAAATAGAGCATGTTTTAGATATGATCAAATTACAATCATAAAATTAGATCTGGTACCTATATCTCAAAATGGTGACGGGTTCAGCAACTCCCTTTGTATTGATACAACTCTCATTTTGCATAAAACATACATGTCGCTTTTTTGCATGACATCGATCACAACGATTTTAGATATCTAGCTGGCTCAAGAAAAACAACAACATCACGTATTTTCACGATATTTCACTCGATAATTGAATAGCCGGTTTCATATACACGAATGCTACCAAAATAACGAGTTACCTCCCGTTGAACCATAAACTCATGCGTTTTACTACAGCTAAATTATAAAAAGCGTCCCTGTTTTATCGTGCTTTTAAATCATAAAATTTCTGCTATTTTAGATTTTAACCTTACACCTTAAAACTCAGCCATTGATCTTATTTAAAGATTTTTGTTTGTTTTGTGATGCTTAAAATGACTCCATGGCAATTAAATGAATCAATTCTGCGAATAAGTTGTTGAATTAATTACCGAAGTTCTGGTATTTTGTATTGATAATGACCTTCTTTGTTTTTATAACTGCACACTATTGTTAAACTAAAATTGTAAATATATAAATTATCGTACAGATCGATCAACCTATATACAATGTTTATTGAATTTGACTTTCACAGATCTCTCAAACACATTTAACAGTATCAGTCCACATGAAGAAACAGTTATAGAACCCAAGAAGTACTAAACCAATAATCACATGCGATTCATATCCTCATTTAATGACAAAAACGTAAACAGATATTGCAATAGGCGCTACGATATGACACGTTCTCTCTTTCAAGAAAACTGGAAAAGCAAAAGCTCATATAAATATCCCAATCTTTAGAGAAATGTTGTTTAAGACAAGTTTCAGGATTAAATGTGGTAGACTCTGCTTGTGGGGGTTTTAAGTGCTCGAGGTTTGATGCAGACCTGATAGCCACAGTTACCTCTTCTCGTTACATACAAAGCCTTTAATATGTGTTTAATTTGAAAAGTACTCCTCTAAATTTTGAAATCCTTGTATTAATCTCGCTTATCTTGTTTAAAACTCGACCTACCTTTCAATGCCCGACATGAGTATTCTATGTTCCTTCGATAAGAGAACAGCACCGCCCCAAGCTGCATCAACGTGCATCCAAATCCTGTATTTACAACAGATGTCAGCAATCTTGTCAAGAGGATCAAATGCTCCCAGAACGGTTGTACCAGCAGTCGCGACAACGCATACTGGTTCCTTCCCCTGTATTAGAACAGGTTTATTACAAAAGAAATTCATAATAGTAATATATAATAATAATACGAGGTTCTTATATACCGCATATCACAACCTAGTTCGTAGGTCGTCTCAAAGCGGTTCAAAAATATTATCCGTGGTTATATTATTATATTATATTATTATATTATCCTTTGCAACCGCCCAACATCTTTCTCAACTCCCTTGAGAGCATACAGCCGGTGCTGTCATTTTGGCGCTCACAGCTAGTATTCAACAATTCCAGCACTGCCCGACCACGTACTCATTTACAGTTGTGTAGACTGGAACAAGCTGAGTAAAGTACATGTATCTTGCTCAAAGATACAACACAGTGCCGTGCCGTGCCGTGACTCGAACCCGCAACCCTTCGGTCACGGGCCCGGCGTCCTACCACTAGACTACCGTGCCTCCATTAATAAAATTAACTTGCTTTGTTACTGTGAACGTGGTTTTAATCGAAGGCAAACATTGCTGCGTATCAGATCTTTATCGACAGTTTATTTCCTTCTATAACGTTTCAGCATAGGCATTGGTGAAAGATTGTCAATATCAAATACCTCCGCTTGAAGTCTGTTTATATTGTTTTCCAGGTCTGAAGGAAGCATTCTACCGCTGGCATCGCATTTCACCAAAACCACATTCTTCATACCAAAGCCTAGAAATGCTGCCCCTTTTCTTATACTGAAATGTGCCTGAAACACACAAGTGTATATATTATGTTGCATGATCAGATGAATGCTTTCGTTGAAATAAATGATTATACTTATTTAATCTAAGAATCATATTGGTCAGTAGCATTGGTGCCTATCGAGTATGACACTGGGTGACAATGTAAACAAGAGGCACAAAGAGCCTTTATCTCTTAGTCAGATTTTAAGCGAGCAGGGCAAAACATCATCATTAAACGTAAGTTATGTATTGCATACATTTTTGCATATGAAATCTCCGTTTCTGAAATCGCACGAAAGTTTTAAGCAAATTGTTTGTATCCGTAGGTATGTGTATATAGTGATGCAGATCATATCTGTTCCTCTTTTTGTCGGTCCTGCTTAGACATCTGTCTTTAATTGATCATAGCTGCTGAGAGGACGTTAGACCACACAGGAACAGAAAAACAAAAAACATTGTTCACATTCTGACTTCTACAAGACAAGTCTCATCAAATCAACTTATTTAAAAACCAAATCTAAGCTTAAAAAAGTTCAAAATATTTGGTTTGACGGTCTTATTGTATTTAAAATCGCTTTTCACGAAAAACAAGACGAGCAAACGCTCACATGAATATTCCTCTCCCCATCCGTAGAGGAACGGTGAACAAGACAAGTCTGTAATCAGCTTTAACCTTTTAAGACCAAAGGCCACCAAATTTGTTCAGTGTAGATTTTAGGTTGTTTTGGTTTCATTAGGTTAAACGTTCTATTAACAGCTAAGATAATTTAAGGACGCGCCACGATGTTTTTCATGCATACTTTCATACATGTATGCGTGCTAAAGGCGGTATTTTGGTGTATATGCCTCCTTACGATAACGAACATCTGATGCCGACTTGATAGTGCTACGTCACTGAAATAACATACAAAATGTACTCAACACAGTATTCAGTCCGGGCGCGTCATACTGACAACGGGTAAACTAGTTAGGGCCCCGTATCGGAGATACGTTTGCCCTATAGTAATCTGTCTGTCTGTCTGTCTGTCCGTCCACAAATTTTGTTCCTGGCTGATAACTTTGGTATTTATTGACCGATGTACATGAAACTTGGTCAAGATGTTTAGTTCACAAAAATACACATTGAGGTAAAAAGGTCAAAGGTCAAGGTCATTAGGTTCAAAGGTCAAGGTCAAATTTTACATCTTTTCACTGATGAACATTTTGTTATGACATTATGAAGCAAAGTTGATCAGAATTAAACAAGGAGTCAACTGACCAAAGGTCAAGGTCATCGGGTCAGGGGTCAAGGTCAAATTTTTGTATCTTTTCACTGGTGAACATTTCGCTATGACATTATGGAGCAAAGTTGTTCGAAATTAAACAAAGAGACACACTGAGGTAGAAAGTCGAGGTCAAAGGTCAATGTCATTATGTTCAAAGGTCAAGGTCAAATTGTACATCTTTTCACTGATGAACATTTTGTTATGACATTATGAAGAAAAGTTGATCAGAATTAAACAAGGGGTCAACTGACCAAAGGTCAAGGTTATTGGGTCAAAGGTCAAGGTTAAATTTTGTATCTTTTCACTAGTGAACATTTCGCTATGACACTTTGAAGCAATGTAGCTCAGATTAAACAAGGAGTCAATTGACCAAAGGTCAAGGTCACTGGGTCAAAGGTGAAGGTTAAATTTTGTATCTTTTCCTTGATGAACATTTTGTTATGACATTATGAAGCAATGTTGTTCAGAACTTAACACAGAGTCAACTGACCTTAGGTCCAGGTTACGGGTTTCAAAGGGTCAAGGTCAAGTTTTGTGTTTTCACTGATGAACATTTTGTTATGATATTAAGGAGCAAAGTTGGTCGGAATTAAAGAATAAGTCAACTGACCAAAGATCAGGGTCACTGGGTTAATGGTCAAGGTCATTTGGGTCCAAAGGTCAAAGACAAAGTGGATCTCTGACTTTGACCCTGGCTCTTGATGGAGGAGGTATATAAGGTTAAATAAAACAAATCAAAGCTAACAAATGAGTATTGCACCGGTATTTACATTTCTGTTAGCCCAGCAAATATGGAGGTGGAAGGAAACCAAGACTCACATCATAGTACATGTAAAATGTATATTTTGCTTCCTTGCGATTCTTTTTGAAGTCCACATATCAAACGTCAAGCTCAGCTATATGGGCAGATTGCTTCTTGATGATTATGGGGGATATATTGCCACAAGACGGGGCCTTACTGACCTGTCAGTGTTCTAGTTGTTGCTATTACCCGAAATGCTGAACGTTAAGCATGGCACAACCACCACCATTGACCACATACATGGACAAAACATATATACCACTAAGTGTCATAGTTCTCTAAAAATAAGCATAAACAAATGTACGGCACAAGCGATCTCAAGTGTCGAAATTAATGATGCCAGAATATAATTAATTCACTAAAGGTTACAGCATATCAATGCGAACGTACCTGTTCTGATGTTAGAATGCACAACGATGCATATCTCGACATACCGTCCGTCTTGACTTCTGGATATTTTTTGCACCTGGCCAGGTTCAATCCATACATGTTCGCAATAGACCCACCTATAAAAGATACCGTCACACATGTTTATTGCATGCTCTCGTAATACATTATAAGAGATTATTGTGAAATTCATTTTGGAATTATTCGTCCTATAAATAGCGAAGTTTGACCTTAATGTGTGTAATGTATGCGTAATTGAGTCGGTATGTTGGTGTATTTGCCTTCCTGTGATAGCGCGGATCTGATGCCGACTTTAGACTGCTATTTCATTGATTTCAGCACATAGACATATGCATACATTACACACATGGAGACATGTCCTGAATCTACCTAATCTGTAACGTTAAACCGTATAAAACAAAACCATATCAATCCTGTCAGACTGAGTCTGCTATGGATATGAACTGTTTTTAATGTGTCCTGACGTGTTTTATATCATTGGCAGGTATCTCAGCAAAATCATTAACAGCAAAGAGGGATTCCGTCTTCTCCTTCAGGTACAGTTAGGCTTATCAATGAGATAACCAATACTTCTTTTTGAGCACGCAACGACGCATAACATATAATAATAATAATAATTCGAGGTCAGAAGGTCAAACTATCTAGGTACGTCATACATCATTACATACTAAGTGTATCCTTGGTCTGTCCACAGCAGCAGATGAAAGTCAGTCGTGGGCCATTACGAATATATAGTTTTTATCATGAATAATAATATTATAGAAAATAAATATTAACAGAGACTTTAATAACCCATTACACGATTTAGGATTAAGCTGTTTGGATACGTTTTTAATGCCATTTTGAATATCAATGATGGTTGATGAAAACGATTTGACTTTTCCATTGACTAAAATCAACATGTGGGTGTTTTCATGGACCGAAGTAACCGTGTGAGCTACGCATATATATACCTGGACAGAAAACACCATCCCCGAACTCCATTCCAGCAAGTCCAATCATCTTCTTGACAACGTACTTTTCCATGACAGTGAAGACAGGAGCAACCTCATAGGTAAACCTTGGAAAAATAAAACAGAAGGTGTACGTAAGCAAGTAGGAGGTAATCATACTTTAATACCTGTTTTGTAACCGATGTATCTGATATGCATCCTCAATATCCAGGGATTACGCTCACTTTCGCTCTCTGCACCCCTGGAATATATCATAGCAAAATTGTCTTATCAACAAGGTGGCGCACACTGAGCCTTCAATTTTGCTATGAAATATTCCAGGGGTGAAGAGAGCGAAAGTGGGCGTAACCCCTGGGTATCGAGGATGATTCCAGGGGTACAGAGAGCGAAAGTGGGCGTAACCCCTGGATATCCAGGATGTCTTATATGATGAAGAAACCCTCCTTTGTTCAAATTGTTCTACACTACTTTTCCCCATCCATACCCTTTCTCAAATATTGCAAAGTAACCAATTCTTCTGATTCAAAATTGTACACTTCGTTGCAGGATATTTCGTCCCTGACTTTCGGTTAATGTATCCCTGCTGTATGAATATATTTACCAAATTATAGAAATTGATCAATTAGTGAAGATGGTGCTAAACACTGAAGTGTCGTTTCAGAAGTTAGACTGCATACGTAACAAGTCCTCATCCTACAGGTCACTGTTGATAGATGTTCCATCCCGAATACTTTCTTACATGCCTTGCATACGTGAGATCAAGAGTAAAAACGTAAGTAAGGGTAAGAAAAGGAAAAGATAAGACCCACATTGTCGCACTTTGGTACGCTTTACACATTACTGTTGTCAATCTGCAATTATACACTGGTCATGTTTTGCAATTGCACATTGGAAATCCCTAATAAAAAATATATAGAGGAATTGCTCTTCATTTGCCCCCCCCCCCCCCCCCCCCCCACCATTCTGGTGTTGTTGTTCCTATCAAACAAAGCTCTACTCTACCCACTCGACCGTAGAGAAGTTGTTCTCTCAAGACTGTACATGTGTATATATAGGCCATACCTACATTACAACGCTCTCATTATACGATTTAAAAATCGACCTTACTGCCTAGCTTGTGACCACCCCTTCACTGTCAAACACTTTATGATCGAATGTGTCGTTTTTTTAGACATGTGATAAATTCTACAATGTAACAAAATAAAAATTAAATGTTTTAATGCTGATTATGTACCACTAATACAGATTATTTACATTCAATTTGTTGTACAGAAAGTATATGATATCATCTTTAACCACCCATTCGTTGGATTTTAGAGATTTGTTATTTTTTATTAGTTTTTCAACATTTCAACCTTTTAGCTAGATTTTAATATTCCTTATGTGAACGGCTGTTTCTAATGTTATGTTGCCCTTAATTACTTCAACTTTCGATGGGCCGTGAACAATGCAAAAACAAAACCATGACAAGGTAGCTCTATTACATGTAACCAAGGTAGGAGAGCAATGGCAAGTAAAAGTCGACAAATGGACGGACGCTACAGGGTATGTGTCATAATACAACCCATCGTAGACGAACATTTAGTAAACAAATGACTGAAAGCTGGTTTAAGCTAGAGCTTGTTTCCACAATGTTTTCAAGTATTAATAAAATCATTCCTTCTCTTGTTCAGAATTTTTAAAATATCATGACCGTTAAGATTATGAGAAGATATTATTCATAGATATTGCCACTAAATGACCACTTTTATAGAAGTAGGGTAAGATTCTGAATCACAAGCCCACTGAGACACAAGCCCACTGAGGCACAAGCCCACTGAGACACAAGCCCACTGAGACACAAGCCCACTGAGACACAGGCCCACTGAGGCACAAGCCCACTGAGACACAAGCCCACTGAACCACAAGCCCACTGAGGCACAAGCCCACTGAGACACAAGCCCACTGAGGTACAAGCCGAGGTACAATGTATTCAAGTTGTGGGTGATTAAGTACTCATTATTCCCTTTTTTTTATTACTTTGAGGTAACTACCACCAAGGAACCCTGGATCACTGAACACCTACGGAGTAATAAGTACTAAATAACTCCCATATGTGTCTATATCAGTACCGTCTAGTCTATGGGAATGCCAAAAACTAGACTAAATCTGTATAACCAGGAAGAAAAAAAACCCATATAATTTATTTTGTACAAATGGTGGGGCTGAGCGGCGGGGTCAAAATAGGGCAATTTGGCTATATTGCTATAAACGACCACCTCTGTAGAACTATGCCATGGATATCAGTCATGTTTGGTCGGAGGCATTCATGGGAGGCAGGGATTCAAAATTGTACAAACCCCCGGCTAAGGGGTGGGGCCAACAAAAGTTTATTACTTGGAAATGGTTGAGATGCCCACCGTATAACCATATATACAATTACTGAGTATGAGGAGAAGAATGCGCATTTGCTTCCGGGATGGCCCTGGGGTCTGGCCCCACCCTTGGAGACATAGTCACTGGCTCATAACTTTACAATGGTTGAGATCCCCACCCCAAAACTATTTATACAAATGCTGGACATAACATAACATAAACAAATGCAGCCATGATATTAGAATAAACCCTGGGGTCTGACCGAACCCCTAGGGACCTAGTTTCTTAGTCACAGCATGGAAACAGATGAAATCCCAACCCTATAACAACATATAAAAGTGTTGAGTATTAAAAGATGAATACACATACGCTTCCAGGATGGCTTTGGTCTGCCCCACCCTTGGATACTTAACCCATTGGTCATAACTTCGAAACGGTTAAGACCCCCACCCCATAACTATATATACAATTGTTGAGCATACAGAGACGAATGCGGTCATGATATAAGAATTGACCTCAGGGTCTGCCCCATCCTTGCAGACTTAACCCCTAGGTCATAACTTTGAAACGGTTGAGTTCCCACCCCAAAACTATAAATACAAATGCTGGGCAAAAAGAGACAAATGGAGTCATGATATTAAAATAGATCCTGGGGTCTGGCCAAAACCCTATGGACCTAGTTTCTGAGTCACAACTTGGAAACAGTTGAGATCTCCACCCCATAACTATACATAAAATTGCTGGGCATGAACAATGTAATACAGATATGCTGCAACGATTAACCGTGGGGTCTGGCCTATTCTCTTGGATATCATTTGGAGAATATTTTGCAATGATTGCATAGATATCCAGGTGAGCGATACAGGTACTTTGGGCCTCTTGTTTGCTTATCTGGTCCAAAGGAAAGACCTGTGAGCTAAATAGGCTGTACTATGGCATCCGTCTGACCGTCCATCAACAATTTCTTCAAATTCTTTTTTAGAACATTTCAAAAGTATTCGAAGGTGGTGACGATTCACAAAAAATGTTGAAAAACTGCAGCTAAACACCCAAGGGATTGAGTGTAGGGGCAAAAAGGGGGTTAATATTGCCATATTGTTTTAAATATTTTCTCTTGTAAAACTATGAGAATGATAATGGGATAGCATCCATATTTGCTTGGAAGCATTGTGAGAAAGTGGGAATTCAAAATTGTACAAATATAGAGGCCAAAATCCCCACAAAAACTCCACATTGCTGAATGGCCTTCTACTAGCATAGAAGCAATTTGATCAAAGTGGTTCAGTGTTCAAATTTAACGGTTAAGACCCATAGGCAATCATAATGGTGTGTATATGGTGTTTATATTTTAATTCTAAGACTGAGTGATTTAACTGAATTCTTCTTTGAATCTTGGACAGTTATTTAAAGTATATATATATTTATATTAACATTCCCTTAATTTTGTTTTGGGTATGTATAACTGTAGCTAAAGTATTGGTATATATATACATTAACCTCCCCTTCATTTTGTTTGGGTATATATAACTGTAGCTAAAGTATTGGTATTTATACATAAACCTCCCCTTAATTTTGTTTTGAATACATACATTTAGCACATTTGGGCCAGAAGAGTTCCAATGAGTATGCAGCTCAATCAGCTCAGTCTGCTATATATATATATAGTGCAATCTGAAGTCCAGGGTTCAACTCCTGCTTTTTATTATATTGACCAATATTTCAAATATCTTCTTCAGATTCAGGTGAACTGTTCATGGACAGAAAGGTCCCTAGGTGTTTTGTCAAAATTGCCCCCATAGTCATCAGGTCATCCTTTGGGAAGGGGTATAGTTTACTATAGTTTATATAGGGAAATGATGTTTTACGGCATATTTTGTTTTTAACTCTACAGGAAATAACTCAAATTTGCTTGAAATAATCATGAGATATCAATTTGATGCTATCAGAAAGTAAGATCCTGACTCACCCCTTGGTCGGAGGGGCAGGGCCCATTGGAATATTGGCTAAAATTTTAAAAGTCTTCCTCTCTAGACTCCGATTTGCTAGAATCCATTACTTGTACTCTTGATAGACGGAAATGTCCATACATGCTTTATCTATATTGTAAAGTTTATTACCCAAAGGTCATCTGTTTACCCTTTGGAAACGGGTAGATTTTATAGATAATGTATATTAGGTAAAACCCATTGGGTACATTTTGTCCAATTTCTAACATTATTATTAGCTTTCTGGTATTGTAAAATGACAGTCAAAGATCATTTGAAAATGTTCATACATTGTTATTTATTACTATCTAACATAGCATTATTAAACACTGGACTTTAATTAATTCCGTAATTTTACCTGTACCAACAAGACATATATTTTCTTAATTCACAATTAGATATAGATCTAACACGTGATATTATTAGCTTTCTGGTATTGTAAAATGACAGTTAAAGTTCATTTGAAAATATACAAACGTGTACATTGTAATTTATTCCTATGTAAAATAAAATCATTTAACCATGGGCTTTAATTATAAACTAGCAATAATCAAAGGATTTTACTTTTACCAACAAGACACATTTTTTTAAATTTACAATAGATATGTATCTTACACATGTTATATTATTAGCTTTCTGGTATTGTGCAATGACAGTTAAAATTCATTTGAAAGTATTCATACATTTTAATTAATTCCTCCCTAAAATATATTAATTTTACCTGTCGACAAGACACAAATTTGTAATATACAATATTTTATTATTACAAACTACCAGATCAAGCTTTTAAACACTCTTTTTTCTGTGATTGGTGTTGGCGAAATGTTCAAATACACGCTGGTATGATATTTCAAGCACATTTAAACATTACAATTTATAATGATGAATTCTGCAATTTTCTGCAAACTTCGGCAGGTGTGAAGAGTTGATTGTATCTAAAGTTTAATTAATCTCAACATTTTGCTCTACGTAATTCTGGTTCAACATTGAGTGACAATTTAACACTTGTATCTTTCACAAATGATTTTTAACATTTCATTCTCATAGCTTGAAAAAATTCATGTGTTTATAATATTTGTGTATCTGCTGTCAACCATTTTTAGCTTATATGGCCTGTATAGACAGTGGGGTGGAGCCGTATAGGGGAAATAGAGGGAAAATTGAATTTTGTACAAATTAAAGAATATTTGGACAAAGGGGACTCAAGTTAGCATATACTTTTGACAAACAATTGACCATATGAAATTCTACAAACCTTATCACAGCGTCTGTCTGTCTGTCTGTCTGTCTTTCAGCACTTTCGTTTTCTGGAGATTTTCTCGGGACTCCAAAAGGTCGAAATTTCTAAAACTTCACATAGTGGTGATACATATAGATGTGCAAAGGACCAAGAGTTTCACAATTGTATCAGGTCAAAGTCTAGGTCGCTGTTACTAAAAATTGAAAGGTGGGGCTATACTGTCAAAAACACATTACATGACCCTCAAAAGGCCAGAGTTTGGAAAACGGTTTGTTATGACATAATGAAGCAAAGTTGTTCTTAACCAACAAGAAGTCAACTTACCAAAGGTCAAGGTAATCAGGTCAAAGGTTACAATAAGGCCAAATTATGTTTATCTTAACAAAGTTGGTCAGAATTAATTCGGGATCTGCGTATGCAATTAGTAATCATAATGTCCATTTGTCTATCTGTCCTCTGTCCGTCTGTTTGTCTGTTACCACTTGAAGTTTATCTCAGGAACCAGTACTATGCTATAGTGTTTTTTTTAAAATCCTTATGTCAATGCAAGGACTAATACTAAAATAGAAAAGGTTATGGCCGTGTTTACACGATGGACATCAGCTAATTTTTCAGATTAAGTACTAAGCAAACATGATAGCCTGATTTATCTTCACTGTTGTGTTATTGTTCTATATTAGTATTTATAATAAAGTTATTTAGTACTCTTGCATTAGGGAAGAATGCTACTTTGTTTTTCCCTCATAAATGTTTCACTCGAGCTTGGTCCTTGTGAGGTGTGTTTCCCTATAAGACCACTAAATGTATAATATGGAGGAGGGGTTATGATGTGGTTGTGTTGTCTGTTAATGCTTCTATCTGTATGAGACAAAATGAATATGAATAAGAACATGAATTGGTACCTCCTTCTAAAACACTGCACCAATTTTGATCATATGTGATACACATAATACTTAAATTAAGTGTGTGTGAATAGAGTATGCAAAATGGATGAAAAGCATTGTTTGCATTTCTAAAGAACACATACTTCACCAATTTCAATTATACTTGGTACATATAATGCTTACATAGATCATGAGGGGACATGCGTATTCGAGCATATAAAACAGAACTTAAGCTCCAAATTTTATGTAGTTATGTCCCTTTGTTGATATACATTGCTTGAGCTACTCATTCTAAAATAATGTTCTGATTTGATTGATCCTCTTACACAGAACCTTTACAGCAACATATAGCAATTTTAGTAAACCTCTCCTATATTTCCCCACCCAATAACCATGGAGAGAAAGTTATGAGGGACTAAGTGTTTGGATAAAATCATGGAACGGTTGAGACCTCAACTGTTTGACCATATCCATACCTTTGGAAAAAACCATCTGTGTTTAAAGTCGTCCAGTTATTGAGTGTCCATAATATTAAAGAATTGTGTATACTAGGAAAATTCATATATTTGGCAAACAAATTAAACGGACACCACGTGAAGAGCCATATTTTTTTTCAATGTTGAGTTGTATTGTATGCACTTCCACTTATGTTACCTCGCTATCCCCATATTCATAGTCCGTTCCAAATGTCCAGTTTGACCACTTGAATTGTTCGGGAAAGCCCTGCTAAAAATAGCGCCAATAACGTCACCTGTCTAGGCAGTAAAAACGAGCGGTTTCCAAAGGGGGCCCCCAGAGAGGGGCATCAGGCAACTGCAACTTCTTACCGCACTATGAAACCAAGTAATATGATTCCGTATTAAAACTTATTGAACAGTAGTTATTCATCATCAGAAGTTAATTGCACACTTGCCATTATTCAGAATTTAAATTTATTTAGCTTTAAACATATTTGTTGCCAATAAAATTGAACAAGGGATGGGGCACACGTTTTTACAATTTATCACAGCCTTCTCCCGTCATAACATTTACAATTAAATGTTAACAATGATATTACTCATAATAGGCATAAACATAAATTATATATATATATAAATATATATTGAATTTAGTACCGGAATGTGACATCTGTACGGGGCTTAACACCTTTCTTCAACCATGGGACAAACCTTTCTGTAAAAAGGAATATTCACGAGACGAATATCCCTTTTCAAATGTTTTCATAAAGTGCATATATGTAATAACAAACTACACGCGTATAAAAAAAGAGAAACGTTTGTGATTTTTTTTATTACATTGTACAACTCAATATCTTTGGCCATTTTTTTTTCTCTATACCATGCATATAAACTTATGTATACTCTCTTTCCCACTTTCACTGTCTCCATACGCTAACACTTAGTAAGTCATATTAGCCATCACACACACTAAACTGTATGGCAAAACAACTACGTGTACATGTAGAATATGTGTTAGATATGGGACGTGTTGAGATACTTGATAATTACATTTTTTCAATAATTTTCATAGATTAAAGCATTCATGTCAATGGACCCTTTTTTATGTTGAGCGAACTTTTCTTTAATCATTTAATTTTTGTCCGAAACAGAGGCCGTAGTTATCGGCAGCACGCGTCATTTTTACAACGTAAACAAATGTTTCTTCCCCTGTTTTCAATACGTATTCCGATTCTATCTGAAGTCGAAAATTAATTCTTTATAGAGAAAAGGTTGTTACATGATCATACATTCTAAGTCAACAACATATGAAAACATTAACTGTTGAAAAATTACGATTTAAAAAAAAATGTTACGCGATCCTATTTACTAGAAGGAGGTTCTTCTTCCTCAGTTATTCATCCTGGTCCGTCATTTTGACATTTTTAATCTAGCTGCGATAATGTAGCTTTCTGACGACGAGAGACTTTTTTTTATATATTGCGTCGTCGCGCCAAATGAAGCCGGGTATTCATATTAGTACTTATTAAATCTTGTATGTAAAAACATACAAAAAATCGGTTAATTCAGCAATATAATTAAATCATACCATTTTACTGAACCCGGTAATATTATAAATTACGTAAATCTAAAAGCGCACGTATCTCATTTGACCCCGATCACGAGTACCGACAGAGACAGAATACGCCGTGGCTATCACAACAGTTATAACCCTTGGAGGGCCTCATGACAAAATCAAACTAACCAGTCACCTATCCCTTCCTTTCGCATAAACCACTGTATAATTATAGAAACACAAAGTAAACTCTCTCCGATACATGCCCATTGACATATTAAACTGAAGTTTATCTGTGTTCAAACTCAGACAAAGATACTAGCGAGGTTAATAGTTTTAGATATTTATTCATAACATAAACAGCGCTAGCATTTCTGTCGATTCCATTTCAGCTTAACCGGCTATCCGGAAGAATACATGCACCGTACTAACTGCTAGGGCAGTTATTTTCTCCTTTGAATACTTCCCACCTGTAATAATGATTCCGTAACGTACTCCTTGCGCTATCTTTTGACCATTTGGCAACTTTTCGCTTCGTAGCTGACACGGTACAACACTTTTCTTTGGCTAATTACTTCACACGGCCAGTCATTTTGTTTACAAAGAAATGGTGTGCAATGCGCATGCGCTTGTAGAGGGAAATCCCTGAACAAAACGTTGGTCAAACAGGTAGAAATACCGATGATTATCTTAGATTTAATCATTTTATGAATCTATTTCAGCCAAATCCGATCGTTATTTTCCATAAGGAGTCTCACTTGATATGTTTATGTAATATTTGGAAAAAAGACCAAAAAAATAGTTACTTCAGCGTGATGCCCCTTTGTTTTCATCCTCTGTACATTGTCCATGATTTGTGTAAAATATGTATTGTATACTGATGGGCCAATGGCCCAAAGTTTGAATAAAACTTGAAACTTGAAACTTGACCATATCCGTGCTGGCTTGGCATTAAAGGACGAATACACTCATGCTTTTATGATAGCCTGCTGGTTATGCTGATCCCTTAAGATGTAGTCTCTTGGTCATTGCTTTTTCATGGAAATCGTAGAAACAGTCAACCATTTATATAAATGCTGGTTATGAAGATATGGATACATTTGGTCTACAACAAGTACTTTAAGGATTCAGCCCCGCCCTTTAGGCCTTAGTACAGGTTTATAACATTGTAATACATGTATTTGATATTCCTGCAACCATACAACCAAACATGTGTGTTAAAATGGCATAAAGAAGCAGACACAATCATGGATGTACCCTTGGGTCTAGCCCCATTATAAGATATTTATTTGTCTAGAATGGCTTTTAATGAAAACGTTTTATCAGGATTGCTTTAATATCATAGCCATCTTATTTTTGTTAACAAAAACATAATTCGGACAAACTCTGAATGATCACCGCAATGTATGCACACATTAGTGATGACCAAATATGCAACAACATATCCAGGTAAATTAGCAAAAGGAATCTGATATAAGATGAATCAACACATTGGATTTGAATTGCGATTTTGTGAAAATTAACATAAAATAGTAACAATTGTTACATTTTGTCAACTAAAAACATAATTTATACTTTTAAAGTAAAACAAAATCGGGCTTGGAAAAATAAAAGAAGATGAAAAAAAGTTGCGCNCCCCCGTGTTCAGTGGTCGTGTTTGCACTTTCCCTGTTCAATTTGAATTAAATCAAAACGATACGAAATCATACATTGAACTTCAGTCTCATAATTCAATCAGAGACTATAAACTATACGGACCCGCGAATTAGTTACAATAGTATTTGTTAGGACTAAATCCTGATATGACGGAGTAATCATTGATTGGTTGATAGGTGCTACGTCCACTTCACTACCGAGTAGTTCGGTTATCCAGCAGACGAATCCGAGTGTTGGTTGAGATAGATCTAATTTATACGATTTCCTTCGTCCACAGCGCTTGAGATGCTTAAAGAGATGCGGTTGGAAGGAGGCATATTGATGTTATGGAATTTTCTCGTTCAGTCAATTTTTCTCTAACAACTATTAGTTTACAAGTATCCCGTCTTGGACCCTATATTTTAGGGTATGCTATACTAAATATATATTTAAATGCTTCCAGGCCCCTGCAGAATCGGGCATGGGGGTCGGGGAAGGTTCGTCGGTGTTTTCTACTAAGGGGACATCGAGAAACCAAAGTTGATATGTTGTCCCATTGCAAAACTTGTGATCGATATCTTTTCTTTCTAACCTCCATATTATTTTACAGCTTTTTAAAATTAACTTAGCTGTAGTGAGGTTGTGATACCCCAAACAAACTCGTCAGGAAGCACGAACACTTTTCAATATAGTTTAATATCAGGGGAAATAGGATGTTCCAATAATAAAAAATGAATAATACAATAATACAATAAAATAATTAAATTGAGAACTCATAAGAAGTTAAAGTATATGCGTGGTAATGTTAATTCTTACATGCTAGTATTGAGTGCATCAGAGAGCCATGCCCCTCCCATAGTGTACTGGTCCATTCCACCGTACAGTTGGTTAAAGAACAAAGGATGCCCTGGAAGGTTGGAAAAGATACAGCAATACAAATAAGCCATTACAAAATTATCATAAAGCACATCACTCTTTACTTTTACGTTTAGAATGATTAATGAATTTTCCATGCCAATTTTTTTTTTAAACTATCCTTTCTGGACTGAATTCGTAAGCATTACCGTGTCACCTGGCTCAAAAGGTCTGAGCCGTGACCTTGACTATTTTAACAGTGGCTACATACCTGTATGCACACTATATTTGATGACATCATGACAAATATCGAGAAGTCTCGCGTCTTCAGTAGGCTCCTTCAAAGTCAAATCCAAGATATTTTCAAGGTCGGCTGGAGGTTTGAATTCAATGACTTTCGACTCTCTGTCTCTTGATCTCACAAAAACCTTTTCAAAAATATCTTCGACCAATTTGGTGAGAAACCCCTGGCTTCCGATGGCCTGATCTGTAACGTGCAGGAAAAGTAATTTGCATGTATGAGCAGACAAGTGTCAAACTTATTCATTAACTGACAAAATTCATTCTCTGATATAAATTTTAATAAAGTTTAACAAATACTGGGGTTACAGATACGTAGATAAAGACTGAAAACAATTTAAATATTGATTATGTTATAATGGCGTCTAGTTTATTGAAACAAGGAATCGTGTTTCCCTACCTCAAGGGCAATTTCACCTTGATTAATCTTGATTAACTCGGGCTTCGCCCTCATGAAACATGATAAATCTCTGCAAAACAAATAATCGTGTTCCCCTTTTACAAAGGCAATACATGTATAATGATCTGGTTGTAATCCCTTTACTAATTCAACAGCTAATATCAATAAAGACGTGCCTCCATGTGTGTTGTGAATATGTGCCGGTTGCCCCAATCCCACCTCCTTGCACCTCTCTTTATACAAAGTTGATTTTTCTGCCCTAGAAAACTCCAGACCAAATATGATTTAATACCCTCATTCGTACGGTAGAAGGGGTTTAAACATTTTTCACTATGTTACCCCAAGCCCTGCTCGTCAACCCTTTCTGGAATCCACACTCTTCGTTTATACAAAATTGAGTCCTCTTTACTCAATGATGCTCTGTACAAAACTTTCCATTTGTACAGAATATGAAGTATTTAAAGATATTACCTAAATGTCCCCTCTTGAGCTTCATTCATACAGAAGAAGGAGTTTAAATATTTATGTTCTCCTAAATGGGCCCGACCCTCTTTCCTAAGAATCGTCTTGCTATAGGATAAACGATTTTAAAATTTCCTCAATTTCCCCTTTGGGCCCCACAACTCTGCCTCCAGTGGGGCCACACGATATGTTTATACATATTCGAGTCATCTTTACCCAAGAATGCTCTAGGCCAGATTTAGTCAAAACCCAGTGCCGTTCAAGATTAAAGTAGATCTTTAAGAGCAACATTGACGGGCGGACGGAGGGACGGACGCCGTGATACGGCATAGGTTCACCGGTCCTTTAGACCAGGCGAGAATTAAATCCCAGGAAAAAGTACAGTGCGACATTAGTATCCTCTCACAATTCTAAACAAAGAAAGTGGCTGAACCAATAAAAATCAGAAATAGACAAAACCTACTTGAAATGGAGATTTTTTTTAAAAAGCTGTCGATGATTATCATTAACTTAATTTTATGATAAACTTTTAATTTTGGATACCCGGCAAGCTGGAATTTTCATGTGAACCTGACTCAAGTAAATGAGCCGTATAAATAGACACATGCTGGTGATATCCAAAATGTTTAATGTTCCTATTGTTCATTTTAGTAAAAACATTGATGTCCTAAAAACTAGATAGGAACTACAGTATCAATATTTCTTTCTTTAAAAAGTGTTCTATTTAAGGCATCCTCACGTTATGCGTGCATGATAGTAATGCGTGCTTGGAATGACATGTTTGTTTATTTACCTCTTTGCAATAAGGTATCGACATATGCACTCCGCGCAGAAAAAAATATATCAGCATAACGTTCCTCAAGTACACGCATACATTTTATGCATAGAGGGATGGCCTTAATCATCTTAGCTGTTGAAAAGACGTTTAACCTTATAAAACCAATCCAATCCTTGTGATAACACAGATCTTATGCCGAATTTACTAGTGTGCTTCTTTTGAAGTCTTAGCATACAGCGCAAATGGTCGGATATCATTATAGATTTTTTTTTATTTATTAAAATTATGGTATAATCAATTTATTTAATACAGTTATTCGAAAACATTTGACAAATATATTGAGTGGAGCATTTTTTTTTATATTAGGCATTTCGTAGTATTGGTCTCGATTCTGTCAAAAATCGGTACATTCTTCTTCCCGAGTAATAAGTATGTCCTATGCGAAATCGTGAAAGGACGACCTCCTCTCTACGGCTTCCTCTGATAGGGATATTTGAAGAACTAATTGTTTTTAAAAAAATACTTTTAATGAAATTGTAATAACAGATTCAAGTATAAATCAGGTATTGCTTGGTTGATTGGTTTACAGCTTATGTGTTACATTAGTAGCTTTGCCTACCAATTCATTTTCACGAATTCCGTCATGACCAGGGACCCATAGAAATATTTTATGACAGTGTTCTCAACAGAGTTTGATACGAAGGAGGATTCGCTGCATATAACTGTTATCAAAATTGCTAAAAGATGGCTTTATAGCATTTTTTCTTCTGCGAACTGGCTTACAGTCAACAACTATACAATGATGCACTTGATTGTTCATTCATTAACAGATCATGTCTTCGTAATGTATTTGCATACAAACAGACATTTAACGTATTTAAAACCGTTACTGTCAATCGCCGCACAATAATATCTTTTTTTTTTATGGATCAATTAGTCACTTTTTGCAAACGGGGTGTTACAGGATTCAAATACCTATAAAATATTTAAACAACTCCTTCTGAATAACCAGAAGGCCCAAGCTGATGATATTTTGCGAGTAATATGCTGGGGTAATGGGCTACCAAGTTTGTTCAAATGAATGACCTTCACCAATATTTACAATGTCACAAGTAACAATTGTGTTAAATACATTACTTTTAACGACTTCTTCTGAATGACCAAAATACAAAAGGGAGTGAAGTGTAACCAGTAGCATGCTAAGATAAAGAGCTTTTGTTCATGTAAATAACATTGACCCACTTTCAAGGTCATATCTGGTTGATTGTGTGTACATCTTTAAACGACATCTTCTCAATAAACAAAAGGTTTAGGGTGTTGATGTTTGGCAAGTTGCATTCTGGGAAGAAGGGTTTTAAATTTCAATTCAATGTCTTTGTTTGACTCTCAAGGTCATAGGAGTCAAATATGTTTAAATATTTTAACAGGTTCTTTTAATGACTTTGAGTCATGGTACTGATATTTGGCCTGTAGATTTATTTTAGTCCACTTTTAAGGTTTGAAGTGTGAGGTTAATACCAGGTGAGCGGTGCGGGTCCATTGGGCCTCTTGTTCGATAATAAGGTAATGTCTGCACGTGCGTTTGCTGGCTTTCGAAGTTATATAAATAGTTGTAACCCCTTCCTTCGGGGGGAAATGCTACAAAATGAAAAAGAAAGTAAGAGAGAAGGAAATATGTCAAAACAGCAGAACCCGTGCAAGTTCGGGGAAAGAATAGGCCTACTGTATCCCAAAACATTTCCTCAGTATTTTGAGAGTGGCGGATACATCTAAAAACAACATTTGGATTTAAACTGAATTGTTAAGGTTTCCTTTTCTGTGCATGTAGTAAGCCATGTTAACAAAAGACGCCCGTTTCTGGTCTATGACAACATCAAATTAAACATTTTGCATATATAATAACTCACATGTCACAAAAGAGAGGAAAACAGTCACGTGATATTAAGTAATTAAGTTTTGACAATTTTTTTGCTACCTTTCAAATCTGTCGATTTGTCTGGTTGAATGGCTTTGAGAGAGAAGAGCAATTCTAGAATGAACAAACATAATCTGTAGCGTTAGGGGATATACTTATAATTATATCGCTTGTTATTAGCTTAACGTCAAAATGTTAAGATGCATGATTTAGTTAATTTCCAACACAAACGCAGACTAATCGCTTCTAATTTGCACTCCGTTGGCGGCATGTTATTTAATTTTAACGAGAAATTGCTTTAAAGCGTCATCACGCTGAAGTATATTTCGTCTCCTTAGAGCTACGATGTGCTTTCTTGATTTTTCATAGTTTAGAGAAAATGGCAATGGAAAGTTTTGGATCTTTCCCACAATTACATGTACCACAAGACCACTAAATGTATAATGTGGGGGAGGGGTTATAATGCGGTTGTGTTGTCTGGCCATGTATCTACCTGTCCAGCTGTCTGTAGTCAAAATGAATATGAATAAGATCATGAATTGGAGAAACCTCTCCAATATATGGAGGTATGCTCCTTTGTTTAAAAAATGGTTCACCCTTCTCCTTCTAAAACACTGCACACATTTTAATCATACTTGGTACACATACTACTTGAATTGAGGGGATGTGAGTATGCAAAATGGAAATACCTCCGCTTTTGATGAAGTTATGCCCTTTTAAAAGCATTGTTTGCACTATTAAGGAGCACGTACTTCACTAATTTCAATGATACTTGGTACCTGTAATGCTTACCTTGAGGGAACATGAGTATTCAAGAATATAAAACGGAGAACGTTAGCTCCCAAATTTATGGAGTTATGTCCTTTTGTCTAAATACATTGTTTGAGCTACTCATTCTAAAGTAATGTTCTGATTTGATTAATTCTTATTGCACAGAACCCTTACACCAAAATATAAAATCGAGCAATATCTAAATTTCGACCAATCAGAAGCCTCCGTGCCGTGTGGTTGCTATGGCTACGATATCAAAATAAACACTTGAATGCACATCTACATATGCCCATTATTACTCATTTGAAGTTTCATGAAGAAACGGAGTAAAACCAATAAGTTCCCTAAATAAAACATAAAAAAAACCACTAGGTCTTTCCACGTGTTGGTGAAAAACCGTAATTAAACTCCGTGTGATTACTCTTTGCGGCATCCCCTGTACGAACAACATTTTAAAACTTTGGGAACCGGCATCCGTTTTACATTCTTTTCCTTTTTTCTTTTTGAAAAACGAATAATTTTTTAACTTAACTTTCGCCCACCGGAAAGTAAAGTTAGAAAGATATTCAATATTTGCAAAACGAATACCAAATAACGAATAACTGTCCAACTTTACCGTTATATAGTTAGCTTTTTTAGACAATCACATTTTTTTGAATTATTAACACTTTTAAAGCATGAACTGAAGCACATTTACCTATTTTTCACAAACAATTGCAGAAACATGTTTTTATATATACCTTTGCTTGAACCAGTCTGCATATTCGTTTTAGCTCTCTTAATCCGCTGAGTTGTTACTTTAAACCCACAGGAAAACCTTCACACCACTCAGGTAAGGATTTATGACTGCAGTTAAAAATTAAGGTTGTTCTGCTTGAGAGCATATCAGATCTATTCACTTAGGTCATGACTATAATTGTTGGCATAGAGGTGGGGCTCGTAAGGGGTAAAAGGAGGTTTAAAATCTCTTCTAGTGTCCCTGTCCCACTGCACTGTTGTTTTTTTTATTTATATATATACACACAGGTACCTTCCCTTCTTTTCGCTTCGGATATAACGAGAGCACAGTTGGACTTTGACACTCCGTCGACAAGGTAGCCTAGTATTTTATTATGGGGTAACGAACGTCACCAGTGTTAAAGACTGGCACTTTCAAAACCATTCCAGTTGCGAAACTCTTAGTGAAGGACACAAAAATCATCGTTATATAATCGTCAAGAGAAACTAATATTGTAAATCAGATCCTTTCAATCCGGCCTTCTCACTCGTATCCAAATTATAAAACTTGAATTCGAAATAAACAACTGTATTCCAACATTTGCTGTTCACATTTCATTCCCCTTGGAAAACGCAAGTAATATTGAGACTATCCAATCATTTATACCAGTTGATTTACCTTTTCGGCTTTGCAGGCCCGGGATCGAGAAAAGAAAACGTCTGTTGTTACCCACTTCAAGCAACGTAAGAGGCGACTAATATGGGAACCCCTGCAGAATTGGGGATTTGCTTTTGTGCCCTCTGTTTGAGGACACATAGCGACCAAAGTAAATCTGCTGCATCCATTGCAATATATTTTGGATCTTCAGATATCTTTCTACTTTCAAATACCTTTATTACCTAACGCCTTGCTTGGCAACACCCCATTTTGGCGTTAATGTTGATCGTTCTCCCAGGTCCTAACAATAGTAGATGTTGTTCCCTGCTTAACGTTCAACATTAAAGGGAATGGCAATGGCAATGGCGATACAGCACTGTAAAGTCGGCATCAGATCCGCGCTATCACAAGAAGGCAAGTACACCAGCATACCCTGCCTTCAGCACACATACACAACGCGCATGAAGGCACGTCCTTAAATGACCTTAGCTGTTGAAAGGACTTTAAACAAAATAAAAGCAAAACCAAACCCTAATGGTGAACTAGATCAAGCATCTGTAAGCTAATTCATATACAATGGAGTCATAATCAAAGCAAAGGACTCTCTTCCAAATTTGGGTCAAACCAAAGACTTTAAAAATAGAAAAGTATTGTTCCCTGCTGAACGTTCGGCCACGACTGATTTACCAATGTGACAGAGTTTAATATTGTGCTTGATTTCTTTGGCATGGTATGTCAGTGAGAAGGAGGCACACCGCAGATAGAAAGTTGCCCTCTCGCGACTGCGCATAGGCCATACCTTCGTCATCCATGGTTACATTTTCGTAAAGAATAACGTTATTGTTAAACTCATGGAGGTCCATGGAATGTAAATGCCTGCTGTATCCCCCTGCATGATCGTAAGAGGCGACTAATACGCCTCCCCCCTTTGCAGAATAGGGGTAGGTTTCTTCCTTGTTTTCTATTTAGGTTACACTGAAAAAAAATAAGAATAGACCTGTTGTATCCCGCTGCTTGTAAAAGGCGACCCCTGCATAACTCGGCTTCAGCACAATTTCCATGCTTGAGGATGATAACGTTTTTTTTTCAATATGATAGGTGCCAAGGATTCAAATCCTGTATTAGCCCTGGAGAATTATTACAATTTGAAAACTGTTTGTTCATTACTTTTTTATTACATTTTGTTTTTCTCGTAAAAGGCCTATAAGGATTGCTTTTCTTTTCAGACTTTATAAGAATTTTCCTTTGTGACAGAGGATATCAAATTGTAAAATTGGGGTACCTAACCCTGTCCGGGCCCATTGGAATATTGGCTTAAATATTAAAAATCTTCTCTAGACTCGTAAATAATAAAATCCAATACAAGTTCTCTTGATTGATGAAAATGTCAAACATGCTTTATCTAAATCGAAAAGTGTATTACCCAAGGGTGATCTTTTGACACGTTGGAAGGGGGAATATATCATAGATTGTGTATACTCAAGACACATGCTTTCTTGATGTTGCAATAATCCTATAGTTATATAACATTTAAGGAAAAAAAGCACAAAACATTATTACATTATTATTAAATTTCTGTGTAGGCAATAGTCTCAAATTTATTTTCCGTCCGAGAAGTTTGGACCAACCACAAGTACCGCTTCAAGAAACATAATGCATACTTATATGACTGTTGCAATATCTCCTTAGTGCTTAATGGTCAAGGGTGAAAAATATGGTAGGTGTTAAAATACATAGTAATTTGGTTGCTTACATGTATATAATATTTTATAAGATTTATGATACATTTATCACGAATACTTGTTTAAACTCTCACAGAATGCACAAAATTTCATGCATATAGAGTATCATTAAAAGACATTAGTCCCTCATAGATGTACAAACAGATAAAGTAAAGTGTCTTTGACACAGTAATACGCTAATATAGCATAGAGTAAAATATTTCCACCAATGGAGAGAATCTAAAATGATTATTATTTAAGAGTTCAAATAATGGCGTACAGGCTTCTTTTTGAACATAGAAAAGGAAATTTCATTGATAAGTTCATTCAATTGTTGACTGCCAGACACATCAAGCTGTTTTGAATAAAATGTTGTTTTGTGTCTTGGAACTAATATATTTTACTGGATGCATGTCTAGTTGAACGTTTGTGAACACTTCCAGCCAAAATACAATCATTGGAAAGATACTGTGGCACCATACCATTGATGCATTAATAAGTCGTAATTGACTTTTTAAATTTGAAATGTTTTTTGAATCTGAGTCCATATCATAATTTTGAACCTTTCAATTGAAGGAGCACCATATGATACACCTACAGCCTGCTTTTGAGCTTTTGATAGTCTATCTAGAGAAGAGTTAAGACAACCAGACCAAACAGGTTTACAATACATAAAATGACGGAAAAAACAAGCATTATATAATTATAAAACTATTATTGAACAAAAGCCGATACGCCGTAGTAATCCTGATCCTTTATTTATTTTGGAAATAATTGATAAAATATGATTTTACCAGGGCCTGTATTCATGAAACCGTGCTCATGCTCAAGCATGGATTTGTGCTCAAGCCTAATTTCTTGAACCAGTTAAAAATTGATAATAAAACGTTATTATGTCAATAACTTTAGAACTATTCGAAGAGACTTTTAAAAGCAAATATTGTTTTCAATGTCTACATTTGACTTGTTTGATCGTTTGACATGATTTAAGTGAGTTGCAAGAAAGTTACTTTGAGCACATAATCAATGCTTGAGCATAAAAACGGTTTCATGAATACGGGCCCAGGACAAACTGTCATCAATACTAATACCAAGTAGTTTCTCACCATGTACATCGGCCACGGTTTCTCACCAAGTTTGAGACTGAGGCTGTCATTTAGTCCCCCAAGTTTCTGCTTAGCAGCAACTAGCATACATTTAGTTATATTTACATTTACTATCATCTTGTTGACATTACACCATGTGTCAACATCATACAGATCTTCCTGTAGTTTATGCTGAATATCAGATATGGATTACCCCGAGTAAGATCAAGTGGAGTCATCAGCATGCATGCTTATGTTAATGGTAAGAGTTTAAAACCTAAGTCAATGCCCCATACCAATGGAGAGTAAAAAAATAAGTCATTTGTGCTACGTATTAGCTATAGTGTAATTTCTGTATTCCCCAAGCGGAACGCGAATTCTAACAATGCTCTGATGATACAACAGGAAGTTCAACAGGATACATGTAAATTAAACTGATTGCTATGTTCAGTCAGCCTTACCAGGATACTTAATTTCCTCTATATTACAATTAACATTGTGTCATAAAACAAAACTTCACTGTAAACAAATATTGTAATGCATGAATCACATCAAACGTCAGTTATCGGTAATGGTGCTATCACAATCCCCATAATTTTCCAATTTTAAGGGTCAATTAAGCTTAACCATTGCTTGCTGGTTACACATCATGTGAAATGTACTAGATTTGTCAGGTTAAGTTCTATGGACAGTTACATGTTGTGTTACTTATACAGATTTGGTTTAATACTTCTCTGTAAGTTACACAAGAGTATGTGCATGGGACTACACACTGACGTATTGCATGTATGCGTACTTGTATAAGTATTTGATACACAAATAATTATGCCAGTGGTCTGAAACGGAAGTGGGGGTTGGGGTGGAGGTGGGGATTGGAATACCTTTTACCAAGCTCTCCTTGGCAAATACATCTCACAGGCAAACTTTATCAGAAAGTCCCACATCCTTCATAACTGTCCTCATTTAGGTGTTTTTCTTCAAATAGGTGCCAAATTTCAACTTTAACATATTTAGATTTTCATATTATTTGTAAGCTGAAATATAGTTTTGATTCCAGGACATACCAATATGAGGCTCGATACCCATAAAGGAAGTCCAATGTTCTGTCGCAAAATGCAACAGACAATGAGGAAAGTGACCAGGTGGGGAAGATATGTGAGGAAGCTGTGGCCTCAACAAGAAAAGTTATGAATTTTGATGCAGGATTCTGTATCAAGAGTGTAACTAAATATAAATCTGCATGTAAAATATGTAATAAAATAGCTTTATTGGACACTTTTGAATCCATATTGGGTCACAACTGCACAGCATGAATACAATGCCTGGCAAACATTTATTCCAATTAATTATCACATTGATAATTGCAGCCTCTATGGGTTTATTAACATCTTTCAATTCTTCCTGTGCTGCCTGAGTTACAAAAGAGATTGTTTTTTTGTTTTTTTCGTTGTTACAATGTTTATATTTTTATATAATATTTAACAGTCAATTTTATAAGCCATGCTTTTTCCATGTTTAACAATGTCAGAGTTGAATGAATCATGAATATAATACTATAATTTGGTGTATTTATTTATTCCAATTTTCTTAAGAACCCAGTGCTTATCTTTAACTGTTAATCCATCATGCAAGAAAAAGATTCTCGAAGTATCGACTGAAAATGTCTTACAAAATGGATAAATGCCTATTATGCAATATGTCAGGGGGCAGGATATGATCATATTTCCAAAGAGTAACTCGTATTTTCATAAAGAAAAGTCTTGAAAGTGATATTTATATGTAATTTGCCTATGTAAAGTAGAATGAATTGTGAACGCTCCTAATCAATGGATCAAATTCTAATTTACATGCATTTATTTTATAAGTTAACTGTCATTTATTGATATTTTTCTTTCGCAACTGTTCCTGATTTAAAGGCATTAAAATGTGATATTTTCAGGGCTCGCGCTGTCTGTAGCTAAAGTTGCCATCGGCTATATTTATTTTTAACTGGCTACTAAAATACAATGTGGCTGCTAAATTGGCTACTACATTTTTATAGTTAAAACAAAAACGGGAAAATTCTGTATCTTTGTCCCAGAAAATGATCTGTCACTCACGTGTGTATTATAGCCGACACTGGTAGTATAAACGTAATCAGAGCCGTCACAGATCAGCGCGCGCTGTACGACTGCGATCCCAATGCTTTTGTCTAAGTTGTAAAGATATTGAGTAAGCTAGTGGTGTTATTTGTGTTACATAAAAGGACATTGGGGTCAAGTTAATTGGATGACTCATTGACATTGATCAAATACAGTCTGATAAGCGAGTCACACATCGAGTCTCACACACGTACATTTGTCTGTGCCGTAAGCCGATAAACTCGTTCAAACACCGCATCCTGCAAATTTATCGGTTCAGTATATTAAATTAGTGTACATGGTCTTCATTTACCTTTTTGCAGTAACAAGGAAGCATAAACACTTCCGACATGCTATATCAAAAAAGAAGATATCGCATTTGAAACACCATGTCGAAGTGCTGATTTAAGCCTTTGAACTTTGTCAGATCGGTTCAAACTAGGCATCGTATTTGTATGCTTTCGTTATTTGTTTTGGTTTTAGAATTGAAATTGATTGAGAGCAGTTATTAAGTATCGCAGTAATGCAGTTTTTATATCAGAAAACCGTTCAGAATATCACCGATGTTCGCTTATATTTGTTGCAAATCGACGAGACGGAAATGGCAAAGTTACGCGACTTGATGTGCTGTCGTTTTTTGTTTCTATTCAAGCGTGTTCTACTGCAATTTATATTTGAAATATAACATCTTTTTTGTTTTGTAAATACTCATACATTGCAATTTATTCCTTACTAAAAAAGATTAAAGATTAAACATGTTATATTATTATACATACATTTTGTCGTTTGAACATACTTATTGTTACACGTCGACAAGGGATTAGTCGGAAGCTACTTCAACTAATCAACGCCTTCTTTACATCAAAGCTGTTTCTCGAAACCTAACAACAAAATGGCGATGACAACGCAATAACGACTTCACGTAACCATAGCGTATAATGGATTTAAAAAGTTAACAAGCCATTCTTATTTGGAATAGTCGATTTGGTAATTGTATAAATTTGGTGAGTTTCACTAACAAATGTCTCCTTTTATAACAAAATCGAAATACAGAACATTATATAGCATGGACTGAAAAGGTGATTGTATTGTCATAGTAAAATTCACCAGGTATGTTTTAATTTAAAGCTCTTTAAGCATCAAAACATATAGATGTCATTCAAATTTATTGTAAACTACAGCCATTACAACCCAATTAAGCAGAAAATATTTGACAATCATCGTATTAGATCAAATTGTCGTCTCTTTGTTAAAACATGCTATTAACGCACGAACATGAAAAACTGTTTACTTTCAAAACCTTAAGTTAACTCTAGATTTATGTCGCCTCATAGACCAAAGAATCGTTTAAATGATGTGGTACATACCACGCAAACAACACATGTGGACTAATTGGTTTTATTTAATTTCACGTTGTGTCCGCGACAGTCTTTTATCTACTGAATGTCCTTTTTAACATATTTCTGGAACACGACAGCAAATCTACCAGCACACAGAATACATAGCGTCACAACATCAACCATATAGTTCTAAAGCACACCAAGTGCTGTACCCGGGCCATCCCAGGCCCCTCTAGCCGAGGCCTCCCTGGCCTCTCTCTCCAGAGGCTCATATTCCCAAACCTCGTATCCCGACTCTACGCTCTAACTCCTTACTCTGGACTCTCTATACAATTCTCCAAAAGTACGTTTAACAATCTATACAACATTAACTCTTTTGCATGTCTTATATAGATCCGGGTCGCAAAATTCTGTCCAATAGCAACTCAAAAATCATTACATTGACATGAAATGTAATTTTCCTGCAGGCTTAATATGTAAGGTCACTTGTAAATTTTGGACCTGAGTGAATCGGTGCGTTCTATGCAGACATCTGAGCGTTTGCTCTGAGTGGGTAAAATGTATTTTTTCTCGTTTTTCTTTTAATACTTTTACTGCCTGGCATCCTAGCATCAACTTAAAATGGATATACAGGTCACTATGTATCTCTTATGATCTGGTTACTATGTGGTACTAATGATAGGTAACTAACGATACGACAAGGGAAACAGTAAAAAGATTTCAACTAAAATGAGTGCCTTGTTTATAGAATACATATCACGAAAGCGTTAGTCCGAGTGACATATATCCATTCGTGGAATTAACGAATACAATTTGAGATGTCAAATGAATACAAGCCTTTACATCAAAGCTGTTTCTCGGGACCTAACAACAAAATGGCGATGAGAACGCAATAACGACTTCACGTAACCATAGCGTATAATGGCGTTAAAAAGTTAACAAGCTATTCTTGTTTGGAATAGTCGATTTGGTAATTGTATAAATTTGGTGAGTTTCACTAACAAATGTCTCCTTTTATAACAAAATCGAAATACAGAACATTATATAGCATGGACTGAAAAGGTAATTGTATTGTCATAGTAAAATTCACCAGGTATGTTTTAATTTAAAGCTCTTTAAGCATCAAAACATATAGATGTCATTCAAATTTATTGTAAACTACAGCCATTACAACCCAATTAAGCAGAAAATATTTGACAATCATCGTATTAGATCAAATTGTCGTCTCTTTGTTAAAACATGCTATTAACGCACGAACATGAAAAACTGTTTACTTTCAAAACCTTAAGTTAACTCTAGATTTATGTCGCCTCATAGACCAAAGAATCGTTTAAATGATGTGGTACATACCACGCAAACAACACATGTGGACTAATTGGTTTTATTTAATTTCACGTTGTGTCCGCGACAGTCTTTTATCTACTGAATGTCCTTTTTAACATATTTCTGGAACACGACAGCAAATCTACCAGCACACAGAATACATAGCGTCACAACATCAACCATATAGTTCTAAAGCACACCAAGTGCTGTACCCGGGCCATCCCAGGCCCCTCTAGCCGAGGCCTCCCTGGCCTCTCTCTCCAGAGGCTCATATTCCCAAACCTCGTATCCCGACTCTACGCTCTAACTCCTTACTCTGGACTCTCTATACAATTCTCCAAAAGTACGTTTAACAATCTATACAACATTAACTCTTTTGCATGTCTTATATAGATCCGGGTCGCAAAATTCTGTCCAATAGCAACTCAAAAATCATTACATTGACATGAAATGTAATTTTCCTGCAGGCTTAATATGTAAGGTCACTTGTAAATTTTGGACCTGAGTGAATCGGTGCGTTCTATGCAGACATCTGAGCGTTTGCTCTGAGTGGGTAAAATGTATTTTTTCTCGTTTTTCTTTTAATACTTTTACTGCCTGGCATCCTAGCATCAACTTAAAATGGATATACAGGTCACTATGTATCTCTTATGATCTGGTTACTATGTGGTACTAATGATAGGTAACTAACGATACGACAAGGGAAACAGTAAAAAGATTTCAACTAAAATGAGTGCCTTGTTTATAGAATACATATCACGAAAGCGTTAGTCCGAGTGACATATATCCATTCGTGGAATTAACGAATACAATTTGAGATGTCAAATGAATACAAGCCTTTACATCAAAGCTGTTTCTCGGGACCTAACAACAAAATGGCGATGAGAACGCAATAACGACTTCACGTAACCATAGCGTATAATGGCGTTAAAAAGTTAACAAGCCATTCTTATTTGGAATAGTCGATTTGGTAATTGTATAAATTTGATGAGTTTCACTAACAAATGTCTCCTTTTATAACAAAATCGAAATACAGAACATTATATAACATGGTCTGAATACGTAATCGTATTGTCATAGTGAAATTCACCAGATATGTTTTAATTTAAAGCTCTTTAAGCATCAAAACATATAGATGTCATTCAAATTTATTATAAACTACAGCCGTTAAAACCCAATAAAGTAGAAAATATTTGACAATCATCGTATAAGATCAAATTGTCGTCTCGTTGTTAAAAAATGCTATTGATGCGACAAAAGTGTATCTTTATGTGTATGATAATTTGAGAACATGAAAGACTGTTCTAGATTTATGTCGCCACATAGATCAAATAATCGTTTAATTGATGTGGTACATAACACACTAAACAACACATGTGGACTAGTTGGTTATATTTAATTTCCTCCGCGACAGTCTTTCATCTATTGAATGTCATTTTTAACATATTAGCAAATCTACCAAAACACAGAATACATAGCGTCACAACATCAACCACATAGTTCTAAAGCACACCAAGTGCTGTACCCGGGCCATCCCAGGCCCCTCTAGCCGAGGCCTCCCTGGCCTCTCTCTCCAGAGGCTCATATTCCCAAACCTCGTATCCCGACTCTACGCTCTAACTCCTTACTCTGGACTCTCTATAAAATTCTCCAAAAGTACGTTTAACAATCTATACAACATTAACTCTTTTTCATGTCTTATATAGGTCCGGGTCGCAAAATTCTGTCCCATAGCAACTCAAAAATCATTACATTGTCATGAAATGTAATTTTCCTGCAGTAAATTTTAGAGCTGAGTGAATCGGCGCGTTCTATGCAGACATCTGAGCGTTTGCTCTGAGTGGGTAAAATGTTTTTTTTCTATCCTTTTTTCTTTTAATACTTTTACTGCGTGGCATCCTAGCATCAACTTGAAATGGATATACAGGTCGCTATATATATCTCTTATGATCTGGTTACTATATGTTACTAATGATAGGTAACTAACGATACGACAAGGGAAACAGTAAAAAGATTTCAACTAAAATGAGTGCCTTACTTATAGAATACATATCACGAAAGCTTTAGTCCGATTGACATATATCCATTCGTGGAATTAACGAATACAATTTGAGATGTCAAATGAATACAAGCCTTTACATCAAAGCTGTTTCTCGGGACCTAACAACAAAATGGCGATGAGAACGCAATAACGACTTCACGTAACCATAGCGTATACTGGCGTTAAAAAGTTAACAAGCCATTCTTATTTGGAATAGTCCATTTGGTAATTGTATAAATTTGGTGAGTTTCACTTACAAATGTCTCCTTTTATAACAAAATCGAAATACAGAACATTAAATAGCATGGACTGAAAACGTGATTGTATCATCAAAGCATATAGATTTCATTCAGACTACAGTACAGCCATAACAACTCAATTAAGGAGAAAATTTTGACAATTATCATATAAGATCTAATTTTAATCACTTTAAGGTTTAAACATGCTATTAATGAGACAAGAGTGTTTTTTATGTGTATATATATCTGAGAACATGAAAGGCTGATTAGATCAAAGCATGGTTTGAATAATGACACAGAAAGGTATGCTGATTTTACAAAATATTTTCATGTGTATGATAAATTTGAACAAAAGGCATAATTGGCATGTATTACTCACCTGGTACATGTATTAATCTCACAATTGTAACCCTAAAAGTGGAATAAAATGAAGCTTCAGGCAAAGTCTCAGTGTTTTGACTCAAAGTCATCTTAATGAACTTGTTAAAAGAGTGAAACACATTCGACTCCTGTGACCTTGAAAGTCGAACGAGGATATTAAATTGAACAAACATTTTAGCCTTTCATCGCAGAATACCATTTGCCAAATATGAAATACCACCACCCTATACCTAATGTTAACTGAGAGGATGACTTTTAAAGATCTATACACAGTTGACGAGATGTGACCTTGAACGTGTGTAAAGGTCATCCACATGAACAAACTTGATAGCTCTTCATCTGAGCGTGCTACTGGTCACATACATGTATCACCACCCTTGGCATTTTGGTTATTCAGAAGAAGTCGTTAAAATATGTTTGAACCCTGAGCCGTGAATATGATTCAAGGTTATTCTTTTGAACATTGTTTTAATCATTTAATCCCAGCAGGCTACTGGCTAAACAGTATCAGCTTAGACATCTTATTTAGAAGTTTTTGATATTTTTTACCCTTGTGACCTTGAATATGGGTGAATGTCATTCAATTAAACAAACTTGGTAGCCCTTCGTGCCTGCATGTTTAATTTCTAGCCAAATGTCATCGCCCTGGACCTTTTGGTTATTCAGAAGAAGCCATTTAAAGATTTCAACATGTTTGATCCCTGTGACCTTGAATATGGGCAAAGCAATTATTTGAAGAAACTTATTAGCCCTCTATCCCTGCATGTTACTGGTCAGATTTCATCAGCCAAATCTTTTTATTTATTCAGAATAAGTTGTTAAAAAAAAATCAAATTTTGATACATTTGAATATGGGCGAAGGTTATTCATTTGAACAAACTTGATAGCCCTTCATCCAAGCATACGTCTGGCCAAATTTTAGAAGTGGTCAAAATTTATTGTAAGACATTTGACCCCTGTGACCTTGAATATGGGCGAAGGCCATTTATTTCAACACATTAGGTGGCGCTTCATGCCATCATGCTACTGACCAAATATCATCACCCTATATATTTTTCCCCTGTGAACTTGAATATGGGCAAAGGTCATTCAACAAAATGAAATCAAAAGAAGTTTTTTTTTTTTTTTTTTTTTTTTTTTCTTAGTGTAAAAATTCTGCCGGGCTAGTCCAGGATTTGAACCCTGGGCTTAAGATTGTTAACCTGCCACGCTCAGTCTAACTTACCGACATAGCTGTATATGATCAATGGAACTGTCCTGACCCAACTGTACTACAGTTATATATATTGATGAAGTATACAAAACAAAATTACCGAGGCATTAATGTAAATATATACTGGTACTTTAAATAACATTATTAGTTCCAAAGAAAAAGACACTTAACCCAGTCAATCTTACAAATTAGAATCCACAATAGGTCTATGAGATTTATATTTTTAAAGACCTACTGAAAATATACTAGAACCTACCCTAACCAAGAAAATGTACTCATATATTTATGTAAAGTTAAGGAAATATGTGTAATAATGAAAGAAAGAGTGTAAGTAAGTAAATAGGACACCTTAAGCTCACTTCTATACTTATCATTGAATATCAAATATCATTGGGAATAACATCACAGACAAATTGGTCTATGAAGTCAGTGATTTCCATAGGCATATAGATTTATAGTGATTTTCATTGTGATTGTCTATGGGTCTATTGTGAGGTTAGAACACTGAACCACCTTCATCAAGTACATTCCTTTTGCCCTGCCCCTTCATCCTTACTGTTTTTGCCCCTCCCCTCAGCCCCCTGGGTGTTCAGCCCCACTATTTGGGATTGTCTATGGGTCTACTGTGAATTTAGAACACTGAACCACTTCGATCAAGCACATTCCTTTTGCTTTACCCCTTCAGCCATGTGCAGTGTCAGCCCCTGCATTTGTACTGAACTTGAATTGGAATCACGGGAAAAATGGTCCTAACCAAATATGACTGATATCACTGTTACAGATAAGAAGTTGTGTGTCAAGGTATCATTTCGTCCCAACCCCTCAGCCACTTTTTTTTTGTACAATTTTGAATTCCAAATTCCTCACAATGCTTCCAAGCAAATATGGATAATACCCTTCTTATAGTTTTAGAAGAGAAGATATTTAACGCAGTAAGACCATATTAACCACTTTTTTGCCCGTACCCTCAGCCCCACTATTTGTACAATTGTGAATTGTGCATTCTAAAGAAGAATTTGTTTGAAGAAAATAAATGATGGGCTGACAGACGGGTGCCACAGTACAGCATAATACTTAAGCTCACGGGTCTGTCCTTTGGACCAGGAAAGTGAACAAGAGGTCCAGAGGGCCTGTATCGCTCACCTGGATATCTAAGCAATTGTGGCAAAATATTCTCAAAAATAAAATCACAGAGAATGGGTGAGACCCCAATCTTTATAGCGTATCTGAAATAACCTTTTCATGTCCAGAATTTTTATATATGGTTATGGGATGGGGATCTCAACTATTTCCAAGCTGTGACTCAGAAACTAGGTCCCTGTCGGGTTGTGGCCAGACCCCAGGGTCAATTCTAATATCATGACTGCAGTGGTCTTTTTATGCACATCAGTTATATATGTAATCTTGCGGTGGGGATCTTAACCGTTTCGAAGTTATGACTCAGTGGTTAAGTCTGCAAGGGTAGGGCAGACCCTGGAGCCATCCTGCAAGCATATGTGCATTCGTCTCTTTATATTCATCAATTGTATATATTGTTATAGGGTGGGTAACTCAACTGTTGTCAAGCTGTGACTCAGAAACTAGGTCCCTAGGGGTGTGGCTAGACCTCAGGCTAAATTCTTATATCATAACTGCATTCGTCTCTTTATGCCCAACATTTGTATATATAGTTTTGGGGTAGTTTCAAAGTTATAAACTATTTTTGGTCCTACCCCTTAGCCTAGAGGGTCAGCCTGTCCATTTGTACAACTGTTAATCCCCACCAAGGGATGCTTCCAACAAAATAAAGTTGATATCCATCGCTGAATTCTAGAGAAGGTTGCTTAAAGCAAAATAACTAAATTACCCTTTCTTGCCCCGCCCGCAGCCCCCTGGGTTGTCGACCCAACCATTTGTACAATTTTGAATCCCACATACCTAGGGGTGCTTCCAGTCAAATATGGTTGATATCCATCTTTTAATTTCAGAGAAGAAGTCGCTTAAAGCAATATATCAGCGTGAATACTCTCTGTAGCACCCCCTCTACGCAAAACCTTTCAGTAGTTTGGCACCGGCACGGTTTCTAGACCCCCTGGAACCCTATACTCGAGAATTGTCAAAAATAAGATTCTGTTCAAATTCTATGTTCCTGGTCCTGGCTCGGGGTGAATGCCTATTTCACCCTTAATTAAACCCCATGTGAATACTCTTTGTGGCATCCCCTGTACGCACAACATCATAACAATTTGAGAACTGGCATCCGATTTACTTTCTTTTCCATTTTTTCTTTTTGAAAAACGAATAACTTTTTAACTTTACTTTCGCCCACCGGAAAGTAAAGGTAGAAAGATATTCGTTATTTGAATAACGAATAACAAATAACTGTCCAACTTTACCTTGCCACAAAAATGACATTATATAGTTAGCTCTTTTAAAAATTTGGTTCAATTTTTTTGCAACAATTAAAACAAATTTTGAATTTTTAACTCATTTTAAGCATGAACTGAGGCCATTTATCTATTTTTCACAAAAAATTGCAGAAACATGTTTTTATATCTACCTTTGCTTGAACCAGCCTGCATATTCGTTTTAGCTCTCTTAATCCGCTGAGTTGTTACTTTAAACCCGCTGGAAAAACTGCACAACACGCAGGTAAGGATTTATGACTGAAGTTACAAATCAAGGTTGTTCTGCTTAAGAGCATTTCAGATCTATTCACTTAGATCATGACTTTAATTGTGGGCATAGAGGTGGGGCCCGTAAGGGGTAAAATGAGGTTAAATGTTGACACTATCCAATCATTTCATATTCACGTTGACATTCCTCGAGGCATTAATAAGTGATCAAGTTACTCTGGCCTAGATGTTGACGATTTTCAAAATAGATATAGCTGAAATATGCACTACAAATGACAAGTCCTGATCAAAATCTGGTTGTTAACAATTACTTTACAGGTTGTCTCGAGAAGCCAATTGAACATAATAGATATTGATCAATGCTGACACTGCTATTGTCATGACCAGTAGTATGGCACACTTGTTATATATATATACACACATGTATGATAATTTGGTTTGGTTTATTGTGTTTGGCCTCCTAATATCAACTGTTGTCAGTTAAAGTTTTTTTTTTTTTTTTTTTTTTTTTTTGTAACGGCCCATTGCCATTTTGCCATTGTCATTTAGGGCATAACAACTTAAAGATGTTTAAGGGATGCAAAAAACAAATATCAAACGAATTTGCTGTAATATAACATATGTTTCTGTACGGATTAACATAATGTAAATAATCATATTTAATAACAGAAAAACGAATTTGTCTAAATGAATTACCTTTACCCATATTCAAGGTCATAGGGATCAAATGTGCTATAACCGAACGGTGAAGTGTAATAATATTTATCCAGGTACAAGCTTAGATAAAGAGCAATCAACCTTTTGCAAGTTAATGACCTTCACCCTTATTAAATGTTTTGTTTTGGGTCTAGCGTCCTCGCAACAGCCAGGGTCATATTGAACGAGTGCCTAGGGAGACACCGCCTCAAACAGAAATTGATAGAAAATAAAGAAAACAGAAAAGATAAGAAACGAAAAAGACCCGAAGTGTTGTGATCGGGGCAGCAAGTCCTCACAATAGCCAGGGTCATATGAAGACGGATGCCAAGGAATAAACCGCCGGGAAGAGAAAGTCTTTTGACCATTTATAATAAAGAAGCAAAGTGTTTTGTCTTAACCAAAGGAGTGATATTCAAACGCGCAAAACATCATATTCTTTTAGAAAGATTAAAAGTACTTTCACAATGGTTGTGACAAACTAATGACAACAGCAGTTGTCTGTTACAGTAAATATTAGCGGCCTTAACCGGCTTAGTTATTCGTCCCTTGTTTCAGTTTGGAATTGTATCCAGTTGAGCCATTCATGTCGTAGGACTTGCTTTGTCAACCAGAGAGACACCGCCGAAGTAGAAGGCTATGTTGTAGTCCCCAGTTACGTCAGTCAGAGCCCCTGTAAGACATAAAACGATCCTGGGTAAATCCAATTGACCTATAAATATTTTACTTTAAGGGTCTGTTATTGTGTCAATTGTCTACTTTCTAACTATTTTGAACCATGACTCATTTTTCCCACTTGGTTTCGCTGATTTAAAATTGCTACCAGCAGTTTTGATACTAACATTTTCCACACTCACAGAATTGATGAAAATGAGTTTCTCTTAATAAATCATTAAAAAATAGGGGTCAGAAAGTTGTTTTTTTCGTTTTATTTGATTTTTGGATTTTTGCGGGATCATTAAACGAATATAAAAATTACAATATTGAATAGTTTCCTATTTTGTTACATATTATGTTCATAGCATTATAAACCTGTACAGCTATCACCTTGCTGCAATTAAAACTGACTACGCACTGACAATTTTTAGTGTCAAAGAAGGCGAACTTTTGATGATGCTCGAAGCGCAAGAAATTCATATTTTCAAAATGGCCGCATAATTGGTCATTTGTTAAAAAATTGTAAGTTCTACAAACAAAAGGCATCTAAGTGATTGACAATTTTTCAGATGCATGTTTGCTTATAAAATAGATTATAATTTGTTAAATGTTATAAACACCTTTGAACATTGTTTCAAGTTAAGAAGAGCAGATTCTTAAATGCGGTCATTTATATTCGTTGTCAGTTGGTCATAAATTATGCGCACTAGTACCTGCTATAGGCGACCCTATAAAAGTAGGTAGTCCCATACACAGTCCGACCAATGATGTGGTGAGTCGGTGTACCCCTAACAGTTCTGATAACAGTATGGATCTCAGACACATAAACGTTGCTGAAGGTGTAAATTGTTAAAATGTTAGTAATATTTTATTTATCCGGGAAAATCATGTCATAAACGGTTACATTGTAATTTCACTACAAATTTATAGTTATTTTATTTATCAGAGAAAGAGATATGGCGGGTTGCTATGCCTATTTCCCCAAAGCTATGTTACGCTAGTGCGCGCATCCAACCGTGCACTGTTATGACGCGTCCTCAGGTATTTTTTTTTATACAGGTAGCAATATCGGAATCCCGTGTCTAAGAATAGATTATTGTAAACAGACCACATATTTGGTATTTCGGCATTATTTCTTGATGTATAAGCACTTGATTTAATTACTATTGCCAGTTGGAGGGTAAAACAATTCATAAATTTCAACAAAAATAGTGTCTTACCTACAAAGCGTAGCTGTACTGTGCACGTGTACAGGGATTTGTTGACATGCTTCGATAGAAGTATGTCGCAGTAAATAGTAAAGAAATATTACTAACAAAACTGATAAATCAATAGGTATGTTATTAAAATGTAAATAAAAAACTTCCATCGATTTTAAAAAAACACCATCGCCTTATTAAGGAAAATGGTCACATGCCTAAATATTAAAAAAAAAACTGAAGGAGGATTCGAACCTGCACCGTTTATTTTCTAGTCGCAAGTAAACTGCGTTACACATTCGGCTACATAGAACATATCGATATTGGCAATTACAAACTTATTTAACCCGAGAAACACCGGTCGCAGTTTAGAGAAACTTGATCACCCCTGTTTTTCATTATTTTGAGCACTTTCCCAAAGGAGGACCACTTTTCCGTAATACGATTTGTTTTTGCATGTTACATCACGGTCACAAAAAGTTTATTCAAAAGTTGGTCCTCGGTCGGGAAAGTGTTTTTTTTATGTCCGGGAAACCCCATCACTTTCATAGATATAGTGTATATGGCTATATTTGCAGTATCATATTAGCAATACCTAATTTCTCAGCAGTTTAAAAATTCATATTCAATTGGTTTTGTATCTTTTGTATGCATTTTTGCTGCATGAAATGTTTTACTCCTTATTTTTTTCCCCCGTTTTCATAAATGCCGACCTAGGGAAATACGGGCAGTTTTCCGCCATACCTCTTTGCTTCATAAAATTAATCCTCATTCGTCATAAAACAGTATTAACGCTACGGATATGAACTATATATACAGCGGTATGAGCTGGAATTGTGGCCAGAATGGCAGACTTATACTTCCCGGCCTGCTCCAAGGACTGTTGGGATAAATAAAAAGGGTATAATAACTCCATAAAAGTTAACTTATAATTTAAAAACTTTATTCACATCATAGCAAGGGGAGGGGGGTTTAGTGTGAACAACATTTGAAAACAAAGGTGGATAGCTCTATCATAAGAGGAGGCCTATATATATACTTTATTGAAATCCCCTTCGTGTAAGGGTTCTGTGTATTAAGAGTCATTAAAAATAGTGCAAAGAGTTGGAGGAGTAGTTGAAAGTATACACTAAGGACCGAAATTCCCATGGAGATTAGCCGGATCAAAAATAACAGGTAGAGTGTAGGCAAGATTGTGTAAGCAGGGGCATAACTCCCATAAAACATGTCCAGATCGAAAATAAAGTTGGCATATTTCTGTCAAGTGTCATGAAATTCAGCTGAAAAATAATGGACAACCCGGTTTTAGTGTATCCAATTACCCCACATTAAGTCACTGCAATCGTACGAGATTTGTTTTTAGCATCAATTTTATCAATTTCAAAATGAATCAAGATACATACTATTCTATACATTTGTTTATTACTCATTACGATGATAATTTAGGGCTTAATGAAGATATCATTAAATATTTCATAAAGTCACAACGTTTTGAAACTATGTTTCAAAGATAACTCAGCAAAACAACCATCGTTTCCAGATACTTACCCATAACGCAACCAAATAAAGCTGAGTAGATTACCAAAAATAAAACGTGGTATAGTATGGTACAAAGCACGTGACCAGCCCTCCAACAACAAAAGCAAAATTGTTTATCAGCAGACTATTTCCCCAACGCTGATCGGTTACATATCCAACCAGAACTCGTGTTGCTGCGTTCGATATTCCAATGAACAATATAAGAAGTGCTCCCTCGTCTGCCGACAAATTAATATCGCTGGCCAATATGGCTAGGAAGTTTTGCGGGATATAATAACCTACAAAACAAAGAATAGCATTGTTGTGTTCCATTAACATCATTTTATATGCATGATATTCATATAGGGATTGAATCTGGAATTTTCCAGTGTTCATGCAAGTATATACGGGGAAAAATTACTCACACATCATATGAGCGGCCGTAGCAAAATGAAATTTGGAATTATACGTTTTTACTGAATGATTGCACGATAAGGAAAATTTGAGATTTTTCTTTTCTTTTCTTATCTCCTTTCTCTTTCTTTCCGATGGTGAGTCTCCCCAGACTCCACCTGTTGTGATAACTATAACCGCAAACAAGTTAGGCGACCAGAATATATATCTGCTGAACCCTATTCTAACTACCTTTTCGGTTTTTGATAAATCATTGGTGATCGTTCGCCAAAGCTCCGGAAACAAACTATCGTCCAGAATTTACCCATGTTATTCGATTCGATATTTTGCCAAACACTCTGCATAAGTCATACATACACGCATACATTACGCACCAAACCAAACCAATTAGCACATATGATAACAAACATTTGCTCTTACATTTTTTATTGGATTAACCTCAATGATGCTTGTATTTAACGAGATAAAAAAACAGATCGCCATTTTACTGTCTCAAGTAAAAGTCAAAGGATTTTGTCCAATCTTAGGAAACATTGGGTTTGATGCATTCCATTTTGCGAACTTTTTTAGTATCATTTGCCATAAATTCTCGATGGGCTGTAAAATATTACAAACATATACAATTATCGGTTAAATGTCCCATTAGAGGCTGGCTTGTCATTAAACTGTCAGTCAAATATCCGGATAGAGGCTGATCTGCTATATAACTGTCAGTCAAATGTCCGGATAGAGACTGGCATGTCATATAACTGACGGTCAAATGTCTAGATAGAGGCTGACATGTAATATAAAGTCCGGATAGAGGCTGGCATGTCATATAACTGTCAGTCAAATGTTCAAATAGAGGCTACAATGTAATATAACGTCCGGATAGAGGCTGGCATATCATATAACTGTCAGTCAAATGTTCAAATAGAGTGACGGTCAAATGTCTAGATAGAGGCTGACATGTAATATAAAGTCCGGATAGAGGCTGGCATGTCATATAACTCTCAGTCAAATCTCCGGATAGAGGCTGCCATGTAATAAAACTGTCGGTCAAATGTCTGGATGGAGGCTGAAATGTAATATAACCTCCGGATAGAGGCTGGCATGTCATAAAACCGTCAGTCAAATGTTCAAATAGAGGCTACAATGTAATATAACGTCCGGATAGAGGCTGGCATGTCATATAACTGTCAGTCAAATGTTCAAATAGAGGCTACAATGTAATATAACGTCCGGATAGAGGCTG